>NC_080042.1:43583371-43718500 GCF_012489685.1 Lotus japonicus
GAAACATATGCACCTTCTCTGTTAGTGTAAAAGAAAGGATTTCCTTCATAACCAATCTTGAATCAGTGCCTTCAGATTGCTGCTTTACTAAGGCCTTCTCTGTTTTGGCACGGAGAGACTATCATGAAACCATATTAGGACAGGATTTTTAACAAGTTCTGCAAGAAACAGGATTTACTGGGCACAAAATAAAAAAAAAACATTATGTCATGCCATACTGCACAACGTTTTGCATATAGCGTTTCAATGATGCTTTTGATTAAATATCTTATAGAAATTCAGCGTTTTAAACTGAAAGGATGATTCTAAAATTGGATCAAAATGGCCCCGGGGCCCCGGGGTTACCTTAGAAGATTTCTTGAGATACATATAACATCAATCAAGTAGTTTGTTTAGACTTTAGATAGACTAGTGAATGGATGAAAAAATGAAAATCCAGCCCAAGGATGAGTACTCATAACATACATAAATTATTTATTAGATCTCTTCAAGTAAGTTCCATTCAATTAATCAATAACCAAACCAACCAAGGAATAAACAACATTGCAAAAAATAAGGAAAATACCCAAGAAACGGGGATTTTACTCATTGATTAACTTGGAAATAGGGATTGACGGCTAGGTCATGACAACGTGATACCAAAAATAACTTCTTGTAGCATTTTAACTTTATGCATAAAATAGTAAAAGAAAAGATATAAAAATAAAAAACAATAAAAGTATACCTCTGCTAGCAAAGACTCTAGACGGTCTATTCTGAAAACACCATCCTGACAAAGAGGATTAGAGTCAATGGCTCAAAATTACGTGAAAAATATTTGAAAAGTATTCCAACATCAATGACATGGCAATGAGACACAGTAGAAAAAGGAGACATGGCTATGGGGAATAAAGATCCTTTGTTCTTAAATAGTGTCTCATTCTCTGTTTCATCAATGAAATTGTTGGAAAATATATCAGTATTTATTGTTTTCCAGTCAATTCTAGAGATTCTATTATTGACTTTTTTATATGTAATAATTTTCTCCTTAATTCAAGGAGTAGTAATTCTCTCCTTAATTCAAGGAGTAATAATTGTATCCTCTCTATAAATACCAGCCTTTGGCTGAGGAATAAAATAGAACAGCATTTACCTATTATTTTTCAATATGGTATCAGAGCCCTAGGTTGGGACTTCTACTGTAGAGCTTTCCACAGCTAGTCTGATCAACCTATTTCCTTCCCCGACCCGTTTCACATACCCATTTAGCCTCCTATGGCAGGTCGCAATAGGTGGCCCTCCATAGCAGAGGCCTACACCGGATCCACAGCCAACCACGGCGAACAATCACTTGACTCGGGCGTCAACAGCGGTGATGGCGGTGGCAAAGGAGACGGCGGTGGCCGCGGTAATGGTGGTGGTCGTGGAGATGGCACACCAAAGTTCGTCACAAACAGTGGCGGTAATGACGGCAACAATGAAAACAGAAACAACAGTGTTTATGGTGACAGTAATGTCAATATAGGTTGCAATGACCAAGAGGGTTCCTCATACTCCCTCAAGGTCAATATTCCTAAGATGAATGGGAAGAACTATAATGAATGGGCCCAAACCGTTCGCTTGGTATTGGATAGCAAAGGGAAGCTTGGTTTTTTAACAGGAGCAGTAGCTGAACCAACAAGCGGAGACCCTCGTTACAAACAATGGAAATCTGAAAACTCCTTGATTATTGCTTGGTTGGTAAGCTCTATGGAAACTGGAATAGGTAAGCCTTACATGTTTTTGCCTTCTGCAAAGGATGTGTGGGAAGCTGTTAAGGAAACATACTCTGATATTCAAAACTCCTCCCAAATTTTTGGTTTAAAATCAAAGTTATGGCAGGCTAAACAAGGTGACAGGAGTGTAACTGCTTATTACAATGAGTTGTTGACCCTGTGGCAAGAATTAGATCTCTGTTATGATGACAATTGGAGGTGTACAGAAGATAGTGTTCTGTTTCTCAAGAGGCAAGAAAATGATCGTGTCTTCATGTTTCTTGCTGGGCTAAATACAGACCTTGATGAGGTAAGGGGTCGAGTTTTAGGAAAAATACCATTGCCAACTCTTCGTGAAACTTTTGCAGAAATCAGAAGGGAGGAGGCACGACAAGGAATTATGATGGGCAAGACACCACGAAGTTCTGAATCTGAAGGCTCTGCTCTGGCTACTAGGAACCTCGGCGAGGGAAAAAGGTCAGAAAAAGTTCCTTGGTGCGATCACTGCAAGCGCGAATGGCACACACGTGAAAATTGTTGGAAGCTCATAGGAAAACCTCCTAGCTGGAAGAAGAAAGGTCGTCGTGCATTTCAAGCAAGTAATTCTGATCAAGGGCAGCAATCCTCTTCGACTCAGCTTCCGCTCACTACGGAACAACTAGACAAACTGCTCAAACTCCTCGAGTCTTCAACCCCTTCTTGCTCTATAGCAACAAAAGGTAATTCTGCATGTCTTAGTGTCAGTCCCAGTCATACTTGGATATTAGATTCAGGTGCCTCGGATCACATGACAAGTGAATCCACCTTGTTTTCTTCATATAGTCCATGTGCAGGTAATCAAAAAATAAAAATTGCAGATGGCTCTTTTTCAGCCATTGCAGGTAAAGGGTCAGTTGTGTTGTCTCCAGTGTTAACTCTTAACGATGTCCTTCATGTTCCAAACTTATCCTGTAATTTAATGTCTGTTAGTAAATTAACCCGAGATATAAATTGTCAAACCAATTTTTTCCGTTCTCACTGTGTCTTTCAGGATTTGAACTCGGGGAAGATGATTGGCAGTGCTAAGGAGAGTGGAGGACTCTACTACCTTGACATTGGATCTGCATCACAACTACCTCCAAAAACAATAAGTTCCTGCTTTGAATCCTTTTTTGTTTTGAATAATAATGATGACAACGTTATGTTATGGCATTTACGATTAGGTCATCCTAGTTTTCATTACTTAAAACACTTGTTTCCTAAGTTATTTTATAATAAGAACCTTTCTTTGCTTAAATGTGAAGCATGTGAGTTTGCAAAGCATCATCGTTCCCAATTTCCAATACAGCCATATAAACCATCAAAACCTTTTTCTATTGTTCACAGTGATGTTTGGGGCCCTAACCGTACAAGTACACTTTCTCTTAAAAAATGGTTCATCACATTTATAGATGACCATTCAAGAGTATGTTGGGTGTACTTGTTAAAGGGGAAATCAGATGTTTGTCGGGCTGTAAAGGATTTTTGTACAATGGTGCAGAACCAATATCAAACAAATATTCAAGTCTTTAGAAGTGATAATGGCAAAGAATATTTTAACACTATTTTGGATGATTTTTTCCTAAAAAATGGGATTGTACATCAAAGTTCATGTCCTAATACTCCTCAACAAAATGGAGTTGCTGAAAGAAAAAATAGACATTTATTGGAGGTTGCTAGAGCATTACTTTTCTCAAGTAAAGTACCAAACTATTTGTGGGGCGAAGCTGTTTTAACAGCGGCATATTTAATTAATAGAATGCCCTCCAAAGTTCTCAATTTCCAAACTCCAATTAATACTTTCAAAGAATGTTTTCCTAGTACTCGTGTTTCAACTGATTTGACATTAAAAATCTTTGGTTGCATAGCCTTTGTTCATGAACATAAAAATGTTGGAAAACTTGAACCACGTGCTATAAAATGTGTTTTTGTTGGATACTCCCCAACCCAAAAGGGGTATAAATGTTTTGATCCAAAAAACAAGAAAATGTTTGTCACTATGGACGTTACGTTTTTTGAAAATAAACCTTTTTTTAATGACACTCATCTTCAAGGGGGGGATATAAAGGAAGACTCGTTTCAAATTGAGGACATGAGTTTTTTAAATAAATTATCTTTGCCTGTACCACAAAGCTCTAAGACTTATAGTTCTGCACCAACAGAAAATGGCCAAGATACTCTATCTGATCCTACTCCTGTTATGAGTAAGGAACTTGAGGAATCAGAGCCTACATTTTCTCATGAAGAAACCAATGAGAATCTTGACAATAGGGATGATGATGATCTAATTAAAATGCCACAAAATAATGAGTCACTTAAAGAGAACAGATTTGAAGTAGGAAACAGGACTTGGAAAGGGAAGGTTTATGTGAAAAAGCACCACAAAGAAAGGAATGAGTCCACATCTCAACACTGTCAGGAATCTGAACCGGGGAATGATCAACCTCCTAAGAAAATGAAAGGTAAGTCTATCTCTGTTTCTGAGAGTCGTATTTTGTATCCTGATATAGATGATCCTGTTGCCATTAGAAAACCTGTTAGATCTTGCACTAAACACCCTATTTCCAATTTTATATCATATTCAAATTTGTCTTCATCTCTGTCTGCCTTCACCTCAAAATTGTCTAGTGTAGAAATTCCAAAAAATGTCCAGGTTGCTCTAGAAATTCCAAAGTGGAGGGAAGCTGTACTTGAGGAGATGACAGCTCTTGAAAAGAACAAAACTTGGAGTGTTATGACACTACCAGATGGCAAGAAGACAGTTGGATGCAAATGGGTGTTTACTGTGAAGTATAATTCAGATGGGTCAATTGAAAGGTACAAGGCTCGCTTGGTGGCGAAGGGCTTTACTCAGACCTATGGTATAGACTACTCAGAGACATTTGCTCCTGTTGCAAAATTGAACACTGTCCGAATTCTCTTATCTCTTGCTGCCAACCTGGATTGGCCCCTACATCAATTGGATGTTAAGAATGCGTTTCTTAATGGTGATCTAGAAGAAGAAGTATATATGGAGATTCCTCCTGGCTTTGAAAGCAAATTTGGATCAAATGTATGCAAACTAAATAGGTCTTTGTATGGATTAAAGCAGTCCCCTAGAGCTTGGTTTGAAAAATTCACTCAGTCCATGAAGAAACAAGGGTACACTCAAGGACAGGCTGACCACACCTTATTCACAAAATTCTCCCATGATGGGAAAGTTGCTGCCCTGATTGTTTATGTTGATGATATTGTCCTTACTGGAGATGATACAGTTGAAATGGCAAGAGTAAAAGAGAAATTAGCAGTAGACTTTGAAATCAAGGACTTAGGACCCATGAGATATTTTCTTGGAATGGAGGTTGCTCGATCAAAGAATGGTATTGTGGTTTCACAGCAGAAATACATTCTAGACTTATTGAAAGAAACAGGAATGAGTGGATGTCGTCCAGCAGATACCCCTATGGATCCTAATGCTAAACTTTGGGAAGAAGGTAGTGTTCCCGTTGATACCGGAAGATACCAAAGATTGGTTGGGAAACTGATTTATTTGTCACACACTCGACCTGATATTGCTTTCTCAGTTAGTGCAGTGAGTCAGTTCATGCATTCTCCTTTTGAGGAACATCTTGAGGCAGTCTATAGGATACTGAGATATTTGAAGGGAAATCCCGGAAAAGGCTTATTTTTTAAGAAGACTAGTGAAAGAAATGTGTCTATCTTCACCGATGCTGATTGGGCAGGCTCAGTCACAGATAGAAGATCAACCTCTGGATATTGTACCTATGTTTGGGGTAATCTTGTGACATGGAGGAGCAAGAAACAAGGAGTTGTGGCAAGAAGTAGTGCAGAAGCTGAGTTTAGAGCTATGGCTCAAGGTATTTGTGAAGGATTATGGATTCATAGAGTCCTAGAAGAACTTAAGATGAAAATTGAGCTTCCATTGAAATTATACTCCGACAGTAAAGCTGCTATTAGCATAGCTCATAACCCAGTTCAACATGACAGAACCAAGCATATTGAGATTGATCGACATTTCATAAAGGAGAAGTTAGATGCTGGAATCATATGTCTACCTTTTGTGACTTCGAGTCAGCAAACTGCGGATATCCTGACCAAGAGCTTGGCAAGACCTACCTTTGAGCATTTGATAGGCAAGTTGGGCATGATAGATATCTATGCACCAACTTGAGGGGGGGTGTTGGAAAATATATCAGTATTTATTGTTTTCCAGTCAATTCTAGAGATTCTATTATTGACTTTTTTATATGTAATAATTTTCTCCTTAATTCAAGGAGTAGTAATTCTCTCCTTAATTCAAGGAGTAATAATTGTATCCTCTCTATAAATACCAGCCTTTGGCTGAGGAATAAAATAGAACAGCATTTACCTATTATTTTTCAATAGAAATTATGTCATGTCAATTATAAACCACTCATGTAAGGTATAAATGTCATAGTCATGTATTTTGTATTTGACATGGCATAATTTCATTGGCTGGGACAGGAAATGAGACACCATTTAGGGACAGAGAATCTCGATCCGGCTATGGGATCAAGATTGCACGTATTGTCAGGATCTCAGTTAACATTTGAAAAGCAGGTGTCTTCTATGTTTACCTCATAAAGAAGATTCTCCAAAGAAGATTTAAGCTGAGGGGAGCTGTCAGTGAGTACTTTTCGAGCAATCCAAGGGTAAGTACTACCCAAGACTTTGTACTCAGGATTAGAGCTGATTGCAATTCCTTCCAGTACAGCAAGGCTAAAAACATAAGATATGGTTTAGGAATCTATGGAGACATTAGTTAAAGCCTTGTACAGAAAGCAGTACCTTCGGATGACAAGTGAGAAGTATGAAGGTATCCTAAATTTGAATTTATACCTGAAAAAAAAAGGTGACATAGACGTTATGGTGAAATACAAAGAAGGAGACAACAAACATCAGGAAGTCAAAATAACATAGAATAAAGAATATCTCATGAATTAAGAGTATATGAATCAGGTCCTAAACCCCGCCATGATGGTAGTATTAAAGCACCAGATTTCCCTTTTCTGAAATCTGTCGATTAGCGCATTACATCAATGCACCATGTTTCTGTTGTGTTTAGAATTGTTGATGATATAGTTTACAATTTGAATGAAGCATTGGCAGATCAGTTTTGAGCTCAACTTTACAACAGAGAAGACCATGCTTAAAATTTTGATACAGTAGAAATGTTGATGAAAAACTCTTAACCCTCATCTGACCATCTCATTAATAATTTCCTCTCATATCATCGTTTGTCTCATACCTACTATGGCTTTGTCTCTACTATTTCATCTATGACTATTCATAAGACAGTACAGGAAGCTTTATCCCATACAGGTTTGCGATAGAAAATGATTGATAACACATTTGCTTTAGAATCCAACTGTAGATGAGTGCTTGTTCCAGATCCTCCTGGGACGTTTGCTGTTAGATGCCGGTGGATCTTCAATATTAAAGTGGGCCCTGATGGACAGAAGTCTTGGAAATATAAGACCGTTCATGTGTCCTTTACCCAACAGCTTAAGCTTTTGGGATAATGGGTTCGTGACAAGTAGGTTGTTTCAAAACATGCTTTGTGGCTAAAGGATAACACTGGTCTATGGTTTGGATTACATTTATACGTTCTCCTCAGTTGAAAAGGTGTCTTCAGTTTGTCTATTCTTAGCCATTGCTGCCATGAAGCATTAGCCCTTATTTCAGTTGGTTATTGAAAATGCATTTTTACACTGTCGGTTTGAGGATGAGAATTATATGGAGCACCCTTTTATATGTTAGGATAGGAAGAAGATAGGAAGAAGATAGAGAGAGAGAGAGAGAGAATTAGAGAGAGAATGAGAGAAAGAACTCTATTATCATCAGCATAGCCATTACAGTATATCACAGAGACTATATATACTCTGCTAACTAACTAACCGACTCTGCTAACTAACTAACTGAGCAAGTAACTGCTTCTGTTATTCTAACTGCCAGCTATTGCCAGCTAATCAACAACTACCCGTAACATATCCCTCCCCATAACCACTTCCTTGACCTCAAGGAAGAACAGGTAAATCAACTGGAGTAATGTCCACAGAGGTATCAAACAATGGAAACTGCTTCTGCAAAATGTATAGGACTTCCCATGTAGCTTCTTCTGGCATCTCACCATGCCACTGAACCAGGACTTCAGTCACAGCCCTATGCTTCTTCTGAACCATCCTTCTCCGAAGGATCTTGAGTGGAGCCCTTGGCTGATCCAGATTGCCCCAATCTTCAGGGAGAGGTTGCATAGGAACTTGAGGATCAGGACAAGGCTTCAATAGAGACACATGAAAAGTAGGATGAACCCTGGATGTAGGTGGTAGACTCAAAGTATAGGCCACCTTGCCTACCCTGTACAACACCTGATATGGCCCAAAGAATCGAGGAGAAAGTTTTTCAGAGGCCCTGTACTGAGTTGAAGTCTGCCTATAAGGCTGCAGCTTCAAGAACACCCAATCTCCAACCTGAAATTCCCTATCAGACCTGTGCCTATCAGCCATTCTCTTCATCCTAGCTTGAGCTCTAACCAAGTTGCCTTGTAGCTTTCTAATCATCTCCTCCCGAGCCACAAAACTTCTGTCAATGGCCTCCAAATTAGTGCTTTGAGGGAAATAGGGCAGGTGCAATGCAGGTACTTGACCATACACAACTTCAAATGGGGTTGCTTGTGTGGCTGAATGATATGTGGTATTATACCACCACTCAGCTAAAGGCAACCAGTTAACCCATTCCTTTGGCCTTTGCCACGTCATAGATCTAAGATAGTGCTCCAAGCAGCGATTGAGAACTTCACTTTGGCCATCAGATTGGGGATGATAGGCAGTAGTGAGGCTCTGTGAAATGCCCAGCTGCTGCAAGAAAGTGGACCAAAATTTGCTAGTGAACACAGGATCTCTATCACTAACAATGTTGGCAGGAGCTCCATGCAACTTATAGATTTCCTTCAGAAAAATGTCAGCAAGCTTGGAAGCTGTATAAGGGTGGGACAAAGGAATAAAATGAGCATATTTGCTCAATCTATCCACAATTACCCAAATAGTTTCCTTCCCATGAGACAAAGGAAGTTTATCAATAAAATCCATGGCAATACTTTGCCAAATGCCCCTGGGAATAGGCAAAGGCTGTAGCAGTCCAGGAGTAGCCCTAGTCTCATACTTGCATCGCAAGCAAGTCTCACAAGCTTGAATAAAGAGAGCAACATCCTTACTCATACCTTTCCAATGAAAAAGTGACTTAATTCTATGAATAAAAGCCCTGATGCCAGAGTGACCTCCCTGATGAGAAGAGTGCAACCATTGGAGGATCAACTCCTTAACATGAACATCCGCAGGGATCACTAATTTGTGTTTCCTAAACACCATGTCATCCACCACAGTGTAATGAGGGTGAGCAGTAGGATCCTCCACCACTTGACTCTTCAATTGTTGAAGAGCAACATCTGCACCATAAGCCTTGAGGATACAATCCCATAACTCTGTGGATATAGAGGAAACTGAAAGGCTACTGGGTGAGCATTTTGAAGCAAAACAGCCCCAATACCTGTGTTGGAAGCATCTGTCTCCACCATGAAAGGTTTGGACAAGTCAGGGATAGTTAAAACAGGAGCTTGAATCATAGCTTGTTTAAGTTGAAGGAATGCAGATTGAGCTTCCTCAGTCCAAATAAAGCTGTCTTTCTTAAGTAGATCAGTGAGAGGAGAAGCCACAATACTATAGCCCTTCACAAATCGTCTATAGTAACCAGTAAGGCCCAAAAAACCCCTTAATTGCTTCACTGTAGAGGGCTGGGGCCAGTCTTGTACTGCCTGGACTTTAGCTGGGTCAGTAGACACTCCATTGGCAGTGATAAAATGTCCCAAATATTCAATCCTAGGAGTAAAGAAAGCACACTTGCTTCTTTTAACAAAAAATGAATTAGCCCTGAGAATACTGAAAACTTCCCTGAGATGCTGAATATGGGCCTCCACAGATGCACTATAGACAAGAATATCATCAAAGAAAATTAAGACACTCTTCCTTAATTGAGCTGAGAAAATGGAATTCATAGCACCTTGAAATGTAGAAGGAGCATTGGTTAAGCCAAAAGGCATCACCACATACTCAAATTGCCCTGAATGTGTTTGGAAAGCTGTCTTCTCTACATCTTCAGGCTTCATCCTCAATTGGTGATATCCAGCCCTCAAATCCAACTTAGAGAAGACCTTTGCCCCCCCCAGTTCATCTAACAGATCTTCTACCAAAGGAATTGGAAATTTAGCTTTGATAGTCATCTCATTCAACCTCCTATAATCAACACACATCCTCCAACTGCCATCCTTCTTCTTAACTAGCACAACTGGAGATGCAAAAGGAGAGGAACTAGGTTGGATGACCCCTGAATTCAATAATTCCTTGACCATAGTGTCTATCACATCCTTCTGTGCTGGAGGATATCTATAGGGCCTAAGGGAAACAGGATTAGAGCCCTCCTTCAAAGTGATTTTGTGATCATGGATGCCTCTAAATGGTGGTAAAGATTTAGGCTCCTCAAACACATCCTGAAAATCTTGAAGTAACAATTCTTGTTGCTGTGTCAAATCAGTCTCAGCAGTAGTAACATTGCAACAAACTAACCCCTGACAGCAAGGAATCAAGTGCAACATACAACAAACTTTATCTTCTAACATCATATGATTCAACTTGGTAGCAGATACTACTCGGGGTACTTGTTCCTCCATGGCATGTAAAACAACAGGAATACCTCCCATATTAAATTCCATAACTAAGTTTGCAAAGTCCCAAGAAATCTTACCCCACTGTTTCAGCCATTGCATTCCCAAAATCAAGTCACAACTAGTAAGAGGAATAGCTATAGTGTTGGCATAGAAGTTGTAACCTTGCATTTTCCAGTGGACATCTTCACACCAACCAGAACTTTGGATTAAACCACCATCTGCTACTGTGATGCTGACAGGTTGCAAGGGCTTCAACTTTACTAAGCCAGCTTTGCACAATTTCTGGTCAATAAAATTGTGTGCTACCTGTGTCCATAAGCACAAAAATTTTCCTCTTCCCTATCCAACCAGTCAATCTCATCATAGGTTCATCAGAAGAATCCCCATTCCCATTCAAAGCATTGAGAGAGACTCTGGGAACACCAGAAGCTGTGTCAATTACCTCCATTTCCCCTTCTTGTTCCCCTTCAGGTAGCTCTTCATCATGTACCTCCATCAAAAACACTTGCAACTTCTTCCTCTGTGTGCACTCATGACCAGGAGAATACTTCTCATGGCAAAAGAAACAAAGGTTTTGAGCACGATGCTCATCCAATTCCTTTGGAGTTAACTTCTTTTGAAATGTGTAATTAGGTTTCCCTAAAATGCTTTTCTGTGTATTATCATTCTGTGCCTTCTTATCAGTTTGAAAAGCTTTCTTTTCAGGAAGAACACTTACATTCTTCTTCTCTGACCAATTTCCATAACCTCTAGAAACAGGCACCATGCGCTTCTGCAGCAATTTGAAGCTTCTCTCCTGTAATTTCGCCATCCTTGTAGCCTCTAACACAGTTCTTGGAGCAAACATCTTGACTCCATTACTAAGCTCTGCATTGAGACCTCCCAAATAACATTGCAATTTCTGGCCCTCTGTTAACTCAGTGCGACCTATGAGATTGTCAAACGCTTCCTGATACTCATCCAAACTTCCAGTTTGCACCAAACGTTTGAGTTCCTCCATTGGAGACTCAAATTCCAAACCAAAACGAATCTTGACAGCTGTAGCAAATTCCCTCCATGCAAGCCTTCCCACCGTGCTCTGTTCCAAGCTCTGGAACCATCGAAATGAACTTTCATCGAGTGCAATGCTAGCAACAGCAACTCGATCATCTTCTGGTGTTGAATCCAGCGCAAAGAAGCGCTCACACTTCACGAGCCAAGAATCCACATCTTCGCGGTTGAATTTTGGAAAATCCAAACGCGTCAATCGCGTTGCGACACGATGCTCGCCATCGCCACCTCCACGAGTTCTACGCGCCGTAGAAAGTTCCGCCATCTGCAATCCAACGCCTCTCAACGTCTCCTGGAAGCTATTGAATCAAGACTCCATGCTTAGTTTTATGCGTTCTTCGAATCCACGCATACGCTCATCAATGCTGGGTTCAATCGTCGCTGCGAACCTTTCCTCTGCTTCTTGAATCGCACTCTGCAATCGCGTAGCATCAGCCATGGCGCTCCAGGAATCGCAAGCTCTGAATAAGATAGGAAGAAGATAGAGAGAGAGAGAGAGAGAATTAGAGAGAGAATGAGAGAAAGAACTCTATTATCATCAGCATAGCCATTACAGTATATCACAGAGACTATATATACTCTGCTAACTAACTAACTGAGCAAGTAACTGCTTCTGTTATTCTAACTGCCAGCTATTGCCAGCTAATCAACAACTACCCGTAACATTATATTTGTTGCTAAAGGAGGTCTACGTCTTGCATGTAGAATACTGAAGTCCTTATATGGCCTAAATACACCTCATTCTTGGTGTGGTAGATTTAGCAAAGTTCTATAGCAGTTTGGAATGATCTGTGTGACACCCTAAAATGCACTAACACAAATCCGGGATATTACAATCTGTTGTGAGGCAGGCCACTCTATTTTCTTCAGACACTCACCCTCAACAACATATATCTATACTTTTGTTTATGTGGCAAGCGATGATCGAAAGGGCATCAAAGACCTAAAACAACACTAGTTATTTAATCTTTTGTATTGCAAGCCAGCTGACCCCTCTATGTATCCCAATGTCAAGACCAGACCTAATATATCTTTCCCGGTCTATGTTGTAAGATAGTTTCTTAACTCTTTTTGTGATAGTCCCTGGCATGCAATTATTCACATTCTTAGGTATATCAAAGAGTCTCCTGGAAAGGGTCTTCCTTGCACTAACCGTGGTCAATACTGACATTGTTTGATACTCAGATGCAGATTGAAGCTTAGTACCAGGCTATGGATCAAGAAACATGTGAGCTTGTAGGTGAAACATTTTCTTCAGCAGTTGCGGTTTTGCAAGGTTGGTCCCCAGAAGTGGACGTGTGATAACCAATCAGCTCTGTACCTCTCCTCTAAGACATATTTTCTTAAGAAGACAATATATATAAAGGTTGATTGTCATTTCCTCGAGAAAGAAATCCATTTTGGTGTTCACAGAATTTCCTCTGTTAGCTCCAAGGATCATATCGCTATAACTTTACCAGTCATTATGACTTATGAGGTCCTAGAATAACATATATTTGTAACAGGTTGGATGCATAAGATATATACTCTCCAACTTGAGTCTCCAACTTGAGGGAAGTGTTACGAAAGTGTTAGATTTGTTTTTGATTTGATGTATAGTTTCCTTAGTTAAATTGATTATAGCCCCAAAACATTAGGGATTGACTCTACCACCATTTGTTTCCCAGTTTGCTTAGAATATGGTGTCCCATCAATTATAGCGGGACTCCTAACACAACTTCATTATTCTGAGTATTATTTTTCCTCCTACTAAACCTTAAGATTAAAACTCTATAACTTCACAAAAAATTCATCGTGTTCCTTGATAATTATTTTTCCTATTTTCAGAACATTTACAAAAAGGAAATATTATTTTATACCATAAGATCTGTTGAGATCCTACATCGACTACTACAGTCTACGTATATGGCCAAAGTAGAGGTTATATAAGTTTGGGAAATCCTCACTTCCTCTTGAGCTAGGTTTTGCACTATAGTTAGACCCAACTCAATTTTAAGATAGTATCAGAGCCTATGGATCTAATATTAGGCAACCCCACAGCTGTCCAAAGATGAACCTGTCCGCAGACTTCCCACATGAGGGGGTGAATTGAGATGCCAAATCGATTAAAGGTATGATCAAATTCAAACGAGAGTTTATAGAGGCTTGAGTAATCCTAAACTCATGACCTACTTCTTAGGATTGAGTTAGGCCGCCCTCATATTTAACATTTTATAGAAAATTATCTTGTCTCAGGTAACGAATAAGCAATATGACTTTGGTGTTAGACCCATGGATTTTTCCAGAATTTCCTTGTCTATATTAAGCAAAGATTTTGGATAGATCCTGAGATAAAATATGTTCCTTCCTTATTCTATTTCATGTCAGTTTATGTTTCTTACCAGACATAAAGAACCTTCAAATATATACTAGGTTCTACAATTACGTCTTGAATGCATTTGCAAAGAGCTTACATGGTGGTTCCTAAGTCCCCTAAAAGGTCTCCAAAGCTGATATTACGAATTCCTTTGGCAACAGCATTTTGGAAGACACCTACACAGAATAAAGTAGGTTGAAGAATCAACAAATATAACCTCAAGAAAGGTGAACAGGGAGACTGATAATTGCAGCATTTAGTCACAACAATTTAGTATTCTCCTAAAAATAAAAAGTAAAACCTGTCAAAGCCTTTGTAACTGCTTCTTTGTCTGCGGTCGGTGGAAGAAGCCTGTAATTTAAAAGCATAAAGCCATAAACAGTCTTACACTACTAGAGAATACCTAGTGGAGACTCAAATATGTCCGACATTGGATAGATTAGCCAGTGTACAAGCGTATATATAATATAGGACACACACACTCATTGTTGTGTGGTTCTAACTTAATTCTAAGATGGTATCATGAGATGGTTTGATCCGAGCCATGACTTCCGCTTCCAAAAAAATAAATTCTCAGGAAAAAAATGTAAAAAAAAAAACCGGGAAAAAAAGTTTACAAAAAAAGTTGTATATACAGCACATGCCTCTGAGACTCAAAAAGAGAATTCTAACACCTAATGACGTTCCGCTGAGCTCAAGCCCAAGACAAAGCAACCCATAAGGCCTCTGAGATTCAGACGAAGCAGCACAAGTCCGATGACCACTGATGTCTCAAATAAGTCCCACATTGGATAGATTAGCTAGTGTACAAGTGTATATATAATAAAGGACACACACACTCATTGCCTTAAGCTTAGGGTTTTGTGGTAATGTGTGGTTCTAACTTAATTCTAACATATACCAACGAGGATAGTTATCTTAATAACTAAAATAAAACATGAATAAATCGTAAAATACCCAAGAGTCACAAAGTCCTTAGCCAATGCATCAAAATCGCGATTTACAAGATGTAGACAAGCTTCAATGAATCCATCACGCAATTCTTGTTTGAATTCACCAGTCATGCCAAAATCTGGTGCAAAAGAAGGAGCAAAATGAAGTATAAAACCTTATTTATGGTGATAACTACTTAGCTCATAGACTTTACATTTAACCCTAACTCTTAACATAATCCTTATCGCTAACACAACCATTAGAAGAACACCAATGAGAGGCCATATAGCGAATCTTATTTGGTAACAAGTTGAGAATTAGAGAAGTAATCGTAAAATTTGAGTATTTGCTCCAATCATATGCACCAAACAACTGCACAAAATGTACAATTTCCAACAATTTTTTTGCCTCTTAACCAAAGCCTTTATCTAACCAAGAGGAATTCCAATGTAATAAGGGCATACGCAATGCACACCAAAACATCACCCCCACCCCCCAACACACAAACACAAATAATTGTTCCATAAGAAAGTAGTTGCAACATAAGGCAAGAATCAGGAGAAGGAGGAGTGTGAAGCTTAAATAAGTACCACATCAAGAAAAGATCAAGCTATTCCAAGAGCTTAATTTCATCTAAATTGCTAAATCATCAAAACAAGACAGATATGTATATATATTAACCACAAAGCTATGTTGTCAATGACAAAGACAAAATAGATGCCAAAGAATAAGATAACAAAAAGGATTTGAAATATTGAGTTTTTGTGTTCAATTACCTAAATAAGCTAATTTGCCATCATATGTCCGAAGAAGATTTCCTGGGTGTGGATCTGCGTGATAGAATCCATACTCAAGAAGTTGATTGAATGAGCAGTAAACTCCTACCTAATCAACATCAGGAAATACAAAGTATGCTCAGCATCATTATGCAAAAAACTAAGAATCATACAGATTAAAATTCAGAGTGATTTGCAACTAGTTTCATAGATGACCTCAACTAGGTAGAGATCCTTCACTTCTGACAACTTTGTCCCCTACAATGGACATAGTAAGCTAATATGTTAGAAGTCACAGTTATTTTTCAGCAGACAATAACAGAGAAAATATTTAAGATAAAATGGCGCTATGTGCCATAACTTAGTTTCAAGGGGAGGATATAGATCTAAAAAGCACTCCACATCATTCAGGAAGACTATTTCCTGGTGATATATTATATAATGGTTTCTCTGGGTGAGTATCAAGCATTCTAGTTCAGACCATAGACCATTACAAAAGAGGATCTTCAGGATAAGTTCCAGATAACTCGAGAGTTGTTAATCTCATGTGCTGATATATACAACAATCTTATCTGGGTCTCTAATATAAAAATGCACTGAACTAGTTTTGCTAAATATAGTGAGCAAGCAGCAAATGGTACAATACCTCAATCCATTCCATAACAAGGACCTTGCGACTTGTGTAATCCATGTACATTAAAGGAACCACCACATCTTGTATAGAACCATACAACTTCCTGGTCACACATAACAAGCCACAAAATATTTATAAGTTGTAACACGTTAGTTCTTGCTAAATGAAAGCAAAAGAGATACATAAGGGCCTGTTTGGTTTATATTTTCATTATTTGTTTCCATTTTCTTTTTTCAGTTTGAAACTATCACCGTATTGTCTCAATGTTTAGTACAGGAAACAATGGAAACAATTAAAAGTTGTTTTCACCATTTCCTGCACAAAACTTCCAAAACAGGAAATAACATGAAAACAAGGTAGAAGCTTTGTAACTAAAACCTGGAAAAGGAAAATGAAATAACCAAACAGGCCCTGAAATTTGCTTACCTAGAAAATGGCTCTTATAAAGTTATGATAACTGCTCTGTTATTCATTTCTTCTCCAAAGCCATAAAAGAAAATTATAAAGAAAATCTAAACCTTTAAGACCAAACCCATTGCTCACAGAAAATACTAAAGTGCTTGCTGCCTTGTCAATTTCCAATTTAAAAAAAATATGCCTGTCTGTCCCAGAGTACTTAAACTTATATCAAAGTTGCTCTAAATTCTATTACTAGTTGAATACAACAAAATCAAACCATTTTCACATGCTTTCAGACCATATATGATATTACTTTGAGGAGAGATTCAATGAGTGAATCGCATTTTAATTTTTAAAAGCCTTGATAATATGCACTAACCTGAACTTCACACCATTTCTTGCTTCGTTACAGTAGTCCATCTCCTGCATTCAAGGTGATTTACCTGTATTCAATTTAAATTTCTAAGAAATTTAATTCTGCTAAAAAAAGCATTAAACAGTTTTTAATAGTACAAATCTACTAGCCTATGAGAAAGTGAGCAAATGTAACAGAAAGTGAAGAAAAGTGAGAAAAGAGATTTTATGAAAGAAAACTGCTTCTGTAATATTCATTCAGTTAATAAAATCAGAATTTCTATTTCATGAATCTTTCTCTCTGAAATCTAACATGTTAGAAATGTATATAAAACATTTATGTGTCTATACTCAATAGCTTAAGCTTTTAGAATAGTTGGTTCATGACATGGTATCAAAGCCTGAACAAATGTTCTAGAGTTCGATCCTTGTTTACCCCGTTATCCTAAAAGAAAAGTTGAATTGCAACACAAAGTAAGTGGGCTCGTGCATTGTCAACACTTCAAGCCTGATTAGAAATATATAATAAAAAATCATTCATGTATCTTCACCCAATAACTTAGCTTTTAGGATAGTGATGAACACTGTAGAACTCTGAACTGAAACTAGATTGAATTTGAATGAAAATAGAGACTCAGATTCTCAATGAGAACCAGAGCTCAAGGTACAGAAATGGTGGAATGAACCCTAGTTCTTCCTCTGGTTGTTCGAGAGACCAGTCTCTCCACAATTACCTACTAACTGAATAACTACTCGTTAACTACCCCCTTCCCTTTATTTATACTATCTCCCAGATGCTAACAGAATGCATCTCTAACAGAAATTGCCAGCTGGCCACTAACAGAAACAACTAACTTGCCAGCTGGATACTAACTAACTATAACAAACACATTAAGCTGTGGCTTTCCCCTTGTTCTTTCTCTCATACACCTTCTTGATTGGAGGCCTATACTCATCAATACCCCCCCTAAAAGCTTCACCTTGTCCTCAAGGGGAAAAGTGGGGAAAGCTTCATGGAGCTGAGCAGCAGATTCCCAACTATTCTCACAAGCAGGTAGAGAAGTCCACTGAATCAACACCTCAATGTGCCCCATAGTATCCTCCCGAACAGCCACTACAGCTTCAGGTTCAGCGACCAGCTCATGGTCCTCATTCAAAACCTCAGGTAAAGGTTGAGCTTGAAAATCAGTCCCTATGGCCTTCTTTAAGAGAGAGACATGAAAGACAGGGTGCACCCTACTATGGGCTGGTAAGTCCAATTTGTAAGCTACTGCTCCAATTTTAGCTGCAATAGGATAAGGACCATAATATCTAGGACTCAGCTTTTCATTCAGTTTCCTAGCCAAAGACCTTCTTCTATAAGGCTGCAACTTAAGGTAAACCAAGTCCTCAATCTGGTATTCCACATCCCTTCGATGCTTATTAGCATAGGTTCTCATCATATCTTGGGACTTCAGAAGGTTAGCCCTGAGATCAGCTATCAACTCATCCCTACCCTCCTGCAATTCATTCACTGCAGCAATGTTGGAGGGAATTGTAGTGCCTTGTAGTAGCAGTGGTGGTTCCCTACCATAAAGGGCTTGAAAAGGAGACATCTTAGTAGACCTATTATAATTGCTGTTGAACCAGAACTCAGCCCAAGGTAGACAAGTGACCCATTTCTTTGGTCTGGAACCAGTAAGACACCTCAAGTAGACCTCTAAGCATCTATTTACCACTTCAGTCTGACCATCAGTTTGAGGATGGTAGGCAGTACTGAACCTCAACTGGGTACCAGAAACTCGAAATAATTCTTTCCAAAAGCTGCTGAGAAACAGAGAATCCCTATCTGAGACTATTGTTGCAGGGAACCCATGTAGTCTCACAATTTCTTGCAAAAGCAAAGCTGCTACCTCAGGAGCTGTGAAGGGATGGCTTAATGGAATAAAATGGGCATATTTAGTCAACCTGTCCACCACCACTAGGATTGTATCCTTGCCCTTGGATTTTGGTAGACCACCAATAAAATCCATAGACACATCGGTCCATACTTGTGTAGGAATTGGCAATGGCTGAAGGAGACCTGCTGGGGATAAATTGTCAAATTTATTCCTCTGGCAAGTGTCACAGCCAGCTACATAGTCCTTAATGTCTTTCTTCATGCCCTCCCAATAGACCACTGCAGCCAACCGCCTATAAGTTCTGAAAAAACCAGAATGCCCCCCCAACAAGGTAGCATGGAATTCCTTACACAAAATGGGAATCCTAGAGGATTGCTTGGACAGCACCAGCTTCCCTTTGTAGAACAGCTTGTGGTCTCTTAGAGAGTAGCCTTTGTGAGCTTCTGGATCCAGAATCAGATCCTGCACTATTGCTTGCAATTTAGGATCCTGTAACACTTCAGTTTGCCATTCCTCATAGTCATTAACCTTGAGGACTGAGAGTGCACAGTAAGAACTTCTCCTAGACATGGCATCAGCTGCAGAGTTGTCCTTTCCAGGTTTGTATTGTATTTCAAAATCATAACCTGAGAGCTTAGAAATCCACTTGAACTGTTCTGCTCCCAAGACCTTCTGCTCAGTCAAAAATTTCAAACTTTTCTGATCTGTCCTAATGATGAAGTGCCTCCCCATAAGGTAATGTCTCCATCTTTGGACGGCTCTAACCACTGCCATTAATTCTCTCTCATATACTGACTTAGCTTGGCTCCTATCTGAGAGTGTAGCACTCCAAAATGCCAAGGGCTTTCCTTCCTGAGACAACACTGCTCCCAACCCTGTACCAGAAGCATCTGTTTCTAATACAAAAACCTTTGAAAAATCAGGAACAGCTAGGGTGGGTAATTCAGTGAGAGCTTGCTTGAGGGCTTCAAAAGCTTGCTGAGGGCCTGGTCCCCACTGAAAACTATCTTTCTTCAAGAGCTGTGTTAATGGCCTAGCTATTTTTCCATAGTCTCTAACAAACCTTCTATAGTATCCAGTCAGCCCAAGGAACCCTCTCAAGCTTTTCAAATCCTTTGGAATTGGCCACATCCACATAGCTTCCAGCTTCTTTGGATCTGCCGCCACTGCTCCAGCAGTCAAAACATGGCCTAAATACTCTATTTGCCCTCTTCCAAACACACTCTTCTTGCCATTGATTTTTAAGTCATGTTGTTCCATTAGCTGCAGTACTTGTGTCAAGTGTACTACATGGTCTTCCATGGTCAAGCTAAAGATCAAAATATCATCAAAAAAGACTAGTGCATGCTTCCTCAAAACTGGCCTCAACACCTCATTCATTAAGGACTGAAATGTGGAGGGAGCATTGGTGAGGCCAAATGGCATCACCAAAAACTCATAGTGCCCCTCGTGTGTCCTAAATGCTGTCTTTTCTACATCTTCAGCCTTCATCAAAATTTGATGGTAACCTGATTTAAGATCTATCTTGGAGAACACCTTTGCTGGACCAATCTCATCTAATAGTTCATCAATAACTGGGATAGGAAATTTATTGGGGATCGTGACCTTGTTCAAGGCCCTATAGTCTACACAAAACCTCCAGCTACCATCCTTTTTCCTCACCAATATGACTGGACTTGAATAAGGGCTAATACTTGGTCTAATGATGCCTGCATTAAGCATTTCAGCAACTAATTTTTCTATCTCATTTTTCTGAAAATGGGGATACCTGTAGGGTCTAATGTTAGGTATAGATGCCCCTTCCTTCAAATGTATTGCATGGTCATGTCTTCTTTGAGGTGGCAGTTCAGTTGGTGAAGCAAACAATGCTGGAAAATCTGCCAAGACTGCTTTTAATAACTCTGGAGTGTCTTCTGGTTGGGCCACTTCCTTTTCTAACATCTGGCATTGCAGAACATACCCCTCACCCTGTTGCTGAATGGCTTTGACCATTGCATTCAGTGAGGCACCTTTCCTCAACAGCTCAGGTTCACCCTTGAGTACCACTTTGCTGTTCCCCAGCTTGAACTTCAAGGTGAGCTCTTCAAAATTGGCCTTTATATCCCCTAGGCTTGCAAGCCATTCCAAACCCAGCACAACATCTACACCTCTCAACCCAAACAAGTAGAAGTCTTGTGTTACCATGAACCCTTGGATCTGCACACTAACATTCTTGCAAACCCCTCTACCTTGCACCTTATGTCCATCTCCAACTTCCACTGTATAAGAGGAAGTTTCCGTAATCTTTAGTTCCAAAGCTCTTGCCAAAGTAGCTGAAATAAAGTTGTGTGTTGCTCCACAATCTATGAGCACAACAATAGTAGTTTCCTGCAATTTTCCCCACACCTTAAGTGATTTCCTGGTAGAGAGTCCTTGTATGCTGTTGAGTGATAGTTGCTTATACTCCATAATTTCTCCTGAATCTTCTGGCTGAGCCTCTATAGTCTCCTCTTCTTCTTCCTCACCTTCCTCCTCCAGCAACATGACTCTGAGTTGCTTATTCTTACACACATGGTTTGGGCCAAATTTCTCATCACACCTAAAACATTCCCCTTTCCTTAGTTTCTCCTTCATTTCTTCCCCAGTAAGCCTTTTGAAAACCCCTCCCCTTGCTGGCTTGCTCCCTACTCTATCACTAACACTTCCACTAGAGGATTGTACTGTGTTTTGAACAACACTACCTACTCCACTCTTCTGTCCACTATCAATTGTCACAGTTTTCTGATAAGTTGAAGCTTTAAAAGGTGGTTTGTAAGAAGAATTGTACCTGCTAATGCTGCCAACCCCTGCTTTACTCACAGCCAGGTTCTTCTGTTCCACCATCAATGCTTTCTTGACCATGATTGCTAGAGTTCTAGGCTCATAGAGCTTGATTTCTGCTGCAATCTCTTCCTTGAGTCCATTGACAAAAATGTCCATGTAGTGTTCTTCTTCAACCCCTCGCAACATGCCTGCAAATCTCTCAAATTGAGCCACAAATTCCTCTACACTTCCTTCTTGCTTAAGAGCTAGCAACGCAGCAAAAGGACTTGAAGCAGATGAGAGTTGGAAACGTTCCAGCAACGCTTCCTTGAACTTGTCCCACGTAGTTACCTGATTACAAGTCTCCCACCATTGGTACCAACTCAACGCCCTTCCATCAAGAGCCACCATGATAGCTTGCGTCTTCTCTTCCTCTTTCGCTCCCTTCAATCGGAAGTATCTCTCCAACTTCTGAATCCAACTGTACGAATCTTCTTCTCCTTGGAACACCGGAATATCAAGCTTCCGCCACCGCTCCGCTTGCGGATTCTCGGTGCGCGGTGTTCTCTCCTCTTCGTGTTCTACTCTCTGGCCTCCCACGCTGCCACCATTCACCGTTCGCTCTTCCCCTGTTTGCCGGCGATCTCGCCCGCCGCTGCCTCCGTCATCGCGTTCGCCGTCGCACTTCCTGGACAGCGATTCTACAATCGCTTCCAAGGTGCGAAGTCGCTCCTCTACACGCTCTCTCTCCGCCGCACGCTCTCTGCGATCTTCCTCTCGATTTCGTCGTTCTTCGTCGCGGTTCCTGCGCTCTTCTTCCCTGTCGCGATTCATAGCCTCGATAAACCTCTCGATCGCATCAACTCGAGATTCCATTCTGCTAGCTACCATAGATCGATACCACAGCTCCTGGATGGAGCTCTGATACCAATTGATGAACACTGTAGAACTCTGAACTGAAACTAGATTGAATTTGAATGAAAATAGAGACTCAGATTCTCAATGAGAACCAGAGCTCAAGGTACAGAAATGGTGGAATGAACCCTAGTTCTTCCTCTGGTTGTTCGAGAGACCAGTCTCTCCACAATTACCTACTAACTGAATAACTACTCGTTAACTACCCCCTTCCCTTTATTTATACTATCTCCCAGATGCTAACAGAATGCATCTCTAACAGAAATTGCCAGCTGGCCACTAACAGAAACAACTAACTTGCCAGCTGGATACTAACTAACTATAACAAACACATTAAGCTGTGGCTTTCCCCTTGTTCTTTCTCTCATACACCTTCTTGATTGGAGGCCTATACTCATCAGATAGTTGGTTCATGACACACGTACTCTAGAGCATAATTGGTTGAAAATACAAGAAAACAATGCATACCCGAAAAAGACTTGAAGCCCACTCATCAACAACTGCCTGCATATATACAGTGCCACGCTCAACAAATCTGATGAAATATGGAACTAAAGAGTATAACATGGACATGATTGACGAAATGAAGCATAATGTTAATTATACAACCAATATTTATTATGCCCCAAACTTTTATTATCATGAGTTCATAGAAAAGTAAAAAAAAAAAAAACTCCATGTCAACCAATCTTGAAGTTGAGACCTAAGAGGCATTGGCAACAACAATAACTATTTTGGTGTTAATATATTCGAAATTCCTAAGAAGCAGAAATTCAATCTTATTCACATTGCAACATCACCTGAAGATCAGTATTTAGCCTGCCAACTCTCCTAATCAATCCCACCATAACACGTAAAATTAATATATCAAGGGAAATAGCCGCTTGAACTCCTGGTCTTTGCACTTTAACAGCAACAACCTGTCCTGTTTTGCGAAGCCTAGCTTGATAAACCTATGCTTCGGACACAGAGGTTCCAATTTTCAGGCAATAAAATAAAAAAATAAAAAATACATGTCGTCTCAAAACTCTACAATCATCAGCAAGAAAATACACCAAAATGACAAAATATATAGACCTGCCCAAGGGATGCAGCAGCTACAGGCTCAGGTGAAATCTCGGAGAAAAGTTCTACCAAAGGTAAACCAAGTTCTTGTTCAATCGTGTTGAAAGCAACTTCAGTGGAAAATGGACTTATTCGGTCTTGCAGCAATGAGAGTTCGTCTAGATATGATGGTGGTATCAAATCCTACAAAGAGAATTTATTTGAAATTCATCTTAATTACAGTCACTGTAATTTGAAGTGGCATAATCTTCAGAATATGAGCATAAAGTTACATTGCAACATAAGATATGCAGGCATTTCCAAACCATATATAGGCGATAAACTACACATGAACTTTAAAAAGCAACTGGAAAAGATTTGGAATATAATATTCAAATAATTGACAAAATGAAATGGCTACTCGAACCATATACCAACATATCAGTCAGATTCTATTAACAACCAGATCAGATAACCAAATTATAAATGCTTTCAGGTATTGTTAAGGACATTTGATCCAAAATGGAGATGGTTTAACCCTCAGCTCATTTTTTTCTGTCCCCCCCCCCCTCTCTTGTGGTATGACCTGAAGGAAACCTGACAATGCACCCAAAAAGGAAAAATGGCCTCCCAAGTATTGTTTAAGCCATTCACAGCTTTAAACAGTGCCAAGAATGAAAAGGAAGATTGATGTATTCTTGTGGTGTGACCTGAAGGAAACCTGACAATGCACCCAAAAAGGAAAAATGGCCTCCAGAGTATTGTTTAAGTCATGCACAGCTTTAAACAGCGCCAAGAATGAAAAGGAAGACTGATGTATTATGCATTATGTACTCTTTAATATTGTAATGATGATGGAAAAGCAAGATAAGCATTATCACCACCATGTAAATAGCGATTTTTCATTAATGCCTTCACCTACTCTTCTTCCACGTGACAATTGACATATGATGAAAAGAAAACCATAGCTGAAAGATCACAAAAGACCAGAAAGAAACAAAAGAATATGTAGATTAGATTTAATTATGTCACGGATAAAGCAGAACTTACAGCACGAGATGATATAGCCTGAGCAATTTTGATATACGCCTGCAAGAAAGTAGTAGAAAACTTTAATTCACCGCATCAACTAGTTATAGATGATAAAACATTTCAACACATCAGATGTTTAAGTTTGTCCGCATGATGATTCCACTAAAACTAGAGACACTTATGAATTTTTATACAAAATTATCAAAGATACAATTCAGTATCTAAAGTGTCTTACTAATAATACGAGACACTTATGAATTTTGATTGTGAAGGTGCCCATCAAATATACCGACGGTAGGGGAAAATTGGTCAAATTACTCATACCAAAGGTGAGGCAAGGGATGGAGAGGAACTTGGGCGAAGAATTCTCTGGCATATTTAATAACACTGCTAAGAAGTGGTAATAGATAGCTCTACGGAAAAAAACATCAACTTTTTTAACAGGTTTAACTTAACACTCTTTAAATTAATAATGGAAAGACCTACAAGTTTAGGTTAGAGGACTCGGATCTAGGAAATCAAAACATTGGTTCAATCTTGCCCCAGCAATAATTCATATCCCCATAAAGTTGGGATGAAAACTATGGAAGTTGGATTTTTGTTTAAAATTCGAAACGTGTTTATGAAATTTTCACCCCAATATCCATAACGTGTTGATGAATTGGGGTGAAATTTTCACCCCAATTCACATCAAACTAGACCTAAATGTTATAACTCAATTCAACTGTTGTTCATCCTGGATGGGAAACAACTTCATTTAGAACAAAAACAAAAACTGGGAGAAAGAACTGAAACAATGTGGCAACAAATTCAAAACTTCAGTTACAAAATATGACATATTTACCAATGAATAACATCAACGACCCCTACCATTACTCAATCCTAAGACACAAAACACCACGCTCAAAATCCAAAAAAAAATGTGCATTAAATATAAGAGATTAATTTCTATGCACCGACGGTGTAAATAAGTTTTACACCATCATTCAATCACATCCCTCCATTTTGTTAGCTCACAATTAATTTTGAATTTAATTATATCTAAAATAGAAAAATAGAAGGTTGTGATTGAATGATGGTGTAAAACTTTTTACACCGTCGGTGCATAGAAATTAATCTCTAAATATAAAGTTCAAGGCTGTTATATAATAACCAGAATGCATGACATACCGGCCCAAGTTCCACTAATATGTTCCTTAGCTCTGCAGCTCTAACCTGAAAAATCAAAACAATAAGGGATAAGAAGAAGAAAATTTCATTTTTTTTTCTTCATTAAAAACCACAAATCAGAAGTCCAAAGATTCTTCATTCTAACACATAGAAATCACTTCATTAGTTTTAGCCTCTCTCCACGCCTACAACGTTTTGAGGTCCCATGTTCACTAAAGTTATGATACCATATCCAATCTATAATCTTGCAAACTCACACTTCCCGTGCGCACTGGACAGTAAAGGGGTGTGCAAAGATCTCATATTTACTACAGTTAGACCCACATGCAAGTTTTTAAAGAAAACCATAAATCATTTCCTGCAAAAGTTCTCTATCCCAACAATATCAACCATTTCCTTTATAAGAAAAATAAAAAAATCATCTATCTTATTTTTTTTTTTGAAGTAAAAAATCATCTATCTTAAGAAATTACTTAATTATATCTATTTTGTGTAGTTAAAAAAAATATAAAAATCAGAAAAAAAAAATCCCAGTTCCTAAAATCCCCAAACCCTGAATTTAGCAAAAAGTGAATTAATTCTCCTTCCATTCAAATACAAAGCAACTACTGTTACTATGTCCCATTTCAAAAAAAATTGAGATACAAAATTGAGGAAGTTATTGTGATTATGCAAAAGAATATACTCAGCTTCGAACCCTCACGGGTTTCGAATCAGAAAGAGTTTGGAAACCTGAAACATGTCATCGGAGCGGTCGAAGAGAGCGTCAAGGTAACGGAGCCCAAACCACTTGCCGAAAGCGAGTCCGGTCTGAACCAACCGGCGAGCCACAAGCAGAGGCTTCCGGTAATAAATGGCGGCGATTTTCGATATGCTGTACTCCGCCAGCGAGTCCGCATCCTTCGCACTCAGCTCGAACAGGTACCCTGACTTCGCCGTGAACGCGTCGCTCTCGCCGCCGATGATGGCGGAGCATCTGACGGAGCGGCGGGTGGAAAATCGGTTTCGACGTCGGAATTGGAGCGAGGGGTATGTGGATTGGGTTGGGATGGTGGAGGAGAGGGAAAGCATGGGAAGAAGGAGGGGCATTTTCGTAATATCCACAGTTCAAAATTGTTTTCAAGTTTTGAAAGAGAAGAGACGATGGAGTGAGAAGGAAGTGGGTTGTGGTTTATGAAGAGGGTGACGATGAAGGTTGTTGGATTGAAGAGCGGAACAGGGTCTTTGCATGAGTAGTGAAGATTTTACGTTTAGGAGTGAAACTGTTATGGTGGTTGTGCCGTTTTGGCTTCTTAGTGACCTCAAAATTTTGCAGCTAGTTAACGTCTCCCATGTGGTCCTTGTGTTATCTTGTTATCGTTATTCATAGTAATTCATGTAATCATCTTTTATACCTTAAAAAATTCATCATTTATCAATTTTGTTTTTCAAAATATGCTTCATTAATTAAACTAAATATTTTTTAAAAATAAAACATTATCATTAAACTCGTTTAATATATGTTATTTCTCGAGTAAGACCGGGTGGTTCTCCTCGGTGTCTAGGGAGGAGCTTAGCCTTGAGTGGTTGCAAGTGCATGATGGCGCGTTGGCGTACTAGTACATATTGGAATATTGTGATACCCATATTTTTGAAATGAAGTCATGAACATGTTCGTACGGGGCCCGAAAGTCATCTACTGAAACCTCTGCAGTAGGTGAGAAAATCTTCTCCGGGTTCCGAAACTAAAACTATCAACATTATAGTCAAAACTCACCAAATTACAAATACATTATTGTGTTGATAAGGAAAATATTTAATTTCCACTCAACAATAAATTGATGTATAAATCTTGTTCTAGGCGACAAAGCGTCATTCTTTATCGTTCTCGAAATGTGATCGAATTCTTTGGGAATTCCTATAAGGATACACATGAGAAATAACTTCGATTTCAAAAGTCGAAGTATTATTTCCATTGGATTAAATCCATCATACAAAGCCATACATAAAAATCACGCCAACAAGCATTAAAGCACCAAACCGAGATATTAATCAAGTTTATTCACCTTACTTAATCATGAATCTTACATAACTAGCCCCTTAATTAAGTTTCTTCCTCGAAACTACGAGTCAGAAGGAATCTTGAATGTTACTTCCACAACTATTCCCAAGCTATGTCAACACGCGTCCCACACCTTAGGGAACAACACAATTCATCTCATTGGTGACATATGAGACCAAAATATAATTACACACAATCATGTCACCACAATCCAACATAAGTCACCTAGAAATACATACCACACAAATCCATCAATCTTACAAACTGTGATGCATAGTCAAAGTGAAACAAACAATCCTATTAGAGTCTCACATAACAATTGCTTCAAGCAACACATAGTCCAGTACAAACTTAATTCCAATACTTGGCTAACATCGAATAAGTCGAAGCCAATCCTCCTTAATCCTTCTAGTCATGAAAATCATCCATTACTACACACTCAAGGCATTGAATTAGAATCTATTTCCTACGCCACATATACCCGTACAAACAAGCTTCTAGGCCTACTAAAACATCTCTGAAACTCTCTTGCGAAGCAACCATTAAACACACAATCAATTATCACGTGGGCATATCTCATGTACACCCGACATTGAAACACAAATAAAGAAGATTGCAAGGAAATCCTTATATTAAAATACCGTAAGCGGTTTAGGTATACACAAGATTGTAGTCGGAGACATTAACAACAAAAGTAGCTAACATACACAAAAGGGTACACAAGCAATAAAAGGTTTTCAAGCTAGTTCATACAATTCACAAAACTAATAGGTACGTTGCGCTTAAATCAAGGAAAAAAACTAAAGGTCCAAGCAGCATCATGCTTCTCTCGAGGCTGGCTGCCCTGCATTCGAGACTTCTCCCTTGTTAATTGCGTAAACTTTATCTAGAGAAGTTGAGTGAGTTCCATGACCTTGGTCGTGGTTGACTTTGTTTTTTGGTGCCTTATAGTCTTTAGCCATATGTCTTGGCTTCCTACAATTGTAACATATTCGTCCACACGGCTTTGTGTAGTGTCTAGTTTGCCCACATTTGAAGCACACCACATCACAGTTTTGAGTTTGATCTCCTCGTCCTCCTAAAATAGCAACCACGGGCTTGTATTTCTCTAGCATAGAAGCTCTTATAGAAGTTCATTGATACAGTTTCTCCTGATATTGTTTTCCTTCTCCTCCATGATTGTGAAAGGTTGACCTTATTGGTCCCCTAGTGCCTGCTATGTTATTCCTCTTATTCTTCTTGACCTCTACCTCTGTGGCTTTCTCCACCAGAGCTTGGAACTGTGTGATTCCTAACGTCGTACTGAATCCTTGATATCGGGATACAACTCATTTACAAACCTCTTGCACATGTAGCGTTCGCCCATCTAATTTGTAAAGAATTGGAATTTCTTTGAAAGAGACTCCAACTTGGAAGTATATTAAATCACTAACATGCTCCCATGACAAAGCCCCATAAATCGCGACTCCCTCTCATCTCGAGCGCTAACAGGGAAATACTTGGGTAGAAAAGTAGTGCGGAAGGAAACCAAGTTCACTTCCACATGGTTAGTCTCCATGATCATTCTAGTTCCTCTCCGCCAGTATTATGCATCACTGAGTAATAAATATGTTCCTAAGCCCACCTTGGCTCCTTCTAGAGTTTGCAGCCCCCCAAAGATCTTCTCAATTTCTTGAATCCACAGGTTGCCTTCTCCAGGCCAGCCCCTCCCGTGAACTTCGGCAAGTCGTGAAGCCGGAAGTTTGTTAATCCCATATTCTGATCCCAAGCCGCGTCTCTTTGTTGTTCACTGAAATTCTGGTTCTCGCACAGGACGAATGTCCTACACGATGTTGGGACAACAGGTTCGACAATTGACTAACAGTAACAGCAATAAACAAAAACACAAGTAAACAAGACACAAGAATTGGTAATCTAGTTCAGTGAAAAACTTCACCTACGTCTGGAGGGTTTTAACCCAAAGAAAGGAAATCCACTATCTCAAGATTTAGGAATTACAGACACTCATGAACACAACAGTTCATAGTTCACTTCCTAATCTACCCAGTGTATTTCTACTTAGAACCTCAACCTAAGTATGAGAGCCCCTCTCACTTTCTCTCAATCACTGCCACAATGATTGGTAATAAACAATCAACAATCAGAGTTTGCAGATGCAACCGACACATATCATAACCTTGCTTTATAGAATCAGTGAGCAAGATATGATCACAATTAACAAAGAACAAAGAACAATCACAATCCTAAAACACTCGATCTCTCTATTAGCTTCAGTGGTCTTCAAGCTTTAGGTCTTTGTCCTTTTATAGTCTTCAGCAGCGGTGGCTTGGGCAATAGGGTTTGCTTTGCTGAAGTAACATATATCAGCAACAAATCAAAACTGAATCTCCAAGATATTGTTGCAAAATTCAAACGTGAAGATAGAAACTCAATCTTTTATCAAAGATTGTTTCAACAAATAACAACCAACAAATCAAACCCTTCTTGTACAGCTACTTGTTCCTCAAGTAACTATAAAAATATATCTTCATAAAATCTACAAGGGCCCAAAACTAACGATCCAAGCATAGGACTGATGTCCTACCAACACAAAGGCAGATGCCACGACATCGGCTTCGACATCAAGTTGTTTTTGACAAAATGCAAGACAACAAAGTAACAACAATCTCCCCCTTTGTCAAATTTTGTCTAAAACAACTTTACTGAACAGAGAGAGTAAACAAAGAGGACCAAAGCTCCCCCTTAGTAGCAGACTCCCCCTCAAATGATGCATCTTACTAACAACCAGCACACTTCATAAAGCATAGTACTAACGATCCAACAAGTGCTAATCAACACATAAGAAGCAGTGTGAACAGAAGCTAATCATCAAATGCAGCAAGAACCAACAATAGCTAAACAATCAATCAATTACTTGCCTCTGTCTTGAACTTGTCTTCAAATTGTTACAGACCAAAGCCATCAACACAACAAAACACATAATTTGCACAGCTACACAGATCTACTCCCCCTTTTTAGCACAAATTTGGCAAAGGATACACAAGCTACAGCCAAAAGAAAAAAAAACAAGAACCACAAACTAATCATCAGAACTGGAGTCGCCTTCAGTGTCTTCTATATTCTCCTCAGATTCTCCCTCTTCTTCAGTGCTGGCATCCTGAGGAGCAGCAGCAGCACCACTTGGCTCACCCTCTTGATCTTCTTCCTCTTGAAGCTTGAGAAGCAAAGCATCAACCTTTAGCTTCCTTGCAGTGCTGATCCTAATAGTCTCTTGAAGGGCCTTAGAAACAGCCATTAATTCAGCAATAATAACCTTAGTGCTAGATTCACTCACAGGAACAGGGGCAGAAGTCCTGCTAAATGACACAACAATGTCTATGACACGTGGCTCCATAAACAATCCTTGATCCAGGGTAATAGGAACACCCTTTGGCAAAGGAACCTCATCAGCCCTGATGATCTGAGGATGCTGTTGAAGAATAATCTCTGTTAGAAGAGATGGAAATGATATGGGCAGTTTCACAGCACAAGTGTCAGCATGCTTCAAGGTCTGTTCAAACACAAAAGACCCAAAATCAAAAGCAGTAGAAGTGCCAATCTTGTAGATCAATCTGGCAAGAGCAGTAGAAACTCTAGAAGTATGTTGGGTAGGAACCCAATTCACAGCCTCAATCCTGTTAAGGATGGCATACTTCACACTCAGTTTTCCTGTAGACAGCAACTTCTTGATGGGCCACTTCTTGACTTGGCCAGCAGTAATCTCTTTGGCAATCACATCCAAGGACAACTCCTCATCAACAAACTCAACAGCACTTCTGCCAAGTGCTTTGTTGATCACAACAGGGGAGAATTCAACACATTTTGCCCTGACAAACACCTTTCTAAACTCAACACTTTCAGGAAGTCCCACTTCCACAGACAAATTCACCAGAAATTCTCTCACCAGTTTTTCATAACACCTTCCCACCTTGAGAATGGTCTTCATCAGTCCAGCATTTTCAATAAGTGCAACCACTTCCTTGCACTCAAGTACATCAGAGCCAACATCCCTTTCCTTGGCAACTCTGCGTTGGCACACATACTTCCACTTCTGAACATGACCTTCAGCATGAAAGGACACATTGTCAATAGGAACAGCAGGGACATTCTGAGGAATGCGTTTTCCTACATACTTCTTCTTCTCAGAAGGCAAGATGTCCTCGACATCCCCCTCAACATCTGACCCAGATTCCTCAGCAGCAAGTGGAACCTTCTTCTTCGTGACACTCTTGGATTTAACTTTCTGTTGCTTACCTTTTCCCCTCACATATTTTTGCTTGGACTTGGAAGTTGTTGGAGTGGACTTGGTCTTCTTCTTTGGAGCAGGAGATTCTTCAACATCAGGAACCCTTATTTTTCTCTTGATTCTTGCAACAACACTATCAGGCATAGAAGAAGTTAACGGAACATCATCAGAGTCATCATCAGAGATGTTCTGAATAAAGGCAGGAGCCTGGCTTGATTCGTTGGACTGAGAATCATCAATGGTCACATATACTGGTTCATCCTCTTTCGAAGGAGAAGAAGAACCATCAGAATGAGTGGGTACACCTGAATCTTCATGAGCAGTGGATTCCTTTCCGGAAATTTCTTGAGTTGAACCATCTGCAGGTACAGAAGCCCTAACATCGGGCACAACATCTTGATTTGAACCAATGGGAGAGCTTTCAGCAGAAAGTTCTTCTTCATCTGTGACATCTTCAATAATAGGAGCATTTGAGGTAGTCTTGTCACGAGCTTGAGGCTGATACACCTTTCTTGATGGAATCTTGGTTGTCTTCTTCTCAAACTTCTTCTTAGAACCTGATGAACCACTCTTGAGGCCCATGCATTTCACACCAAGTGGAGTTCTTTCAACCTTGGCCTTGACAGAGTCGTGCTTCCCTGATGCTTCAGACATGATGATTAAAGTGACACAACACTTTGAACACAGAAAATTGATGAGAAATTGAAAATGAAGGAAGTTAAAACTTGCAAAATGAAGAAGTACAATCGGTTGAATGGAGACAATTTGTCCGTTGAAGGAGGTTATATAGCAGTTGAGCAAAGAAGTAGCCTTCTCTCTGCTGACATCACAACGACAGTTAATGATGAGAAAAGAAAAACTAGCTGTTAACACCTTTAGGAACGTTAATTGCTATGCTCCTCCAAAGAGGCAAATCCCAAGATTTCCTCTTAATTTATCAAAAGTGCTTGCATCAAGGGGCTTTGTAAATATGTCATCCAATTGCTTCTCAGTTGTAACATGCTCCAAAGTGACAATTTTATCCTCCACTAATTCCCTGATAAAATGATGTCTTATGTCAATGTGCTTGGTCCTGCTGTGCTGAATAGGATTTTTGGAAATATTGATTGCACTGATATTGTCACAATACAATGTCATGACATCTTGTTCAACATCATACTCCTTGAGCATTTGCTTCATCCACATGAGTTGTGTGCAACTACTTCCAGCAGCAATATACTCTACTTCTGCGGTTGATAAAGATACACAGTTCTGCTTCTTACTAAACCACGAGATTAGATTATTTCCTAAAAAGAAACAACCTCCTGATGTGCTCTTTCTGTCATCTGCACTACCTGCCCAATTTGTATCACAATATCCAACTAAAGACGAGTTTGTATCATGAGTATAAAGAATACCATAATCACTTGTAGCATTGATGTACTTGATGATTCTCTTTACTTGCAGTAGATGACTTGCTTTAGGAGCAGCTTGGTATCTGGAACACACACCAACAGCAAAAGTGATGTCAGGTCTACTAGCAGTAAGATACAACAAGCTTCCTATAATGCTTCTATAGAGACTTTGATCAACATCTTCTCCCTGCTCATCCTTGGTTAATTTAACATGAGTTGCAGCTGGAGTTCTCTTGTGACCTGAATTCTCTAAACCAAACTTCTTGACTAAGCCCTTGGCATATTTGCTCTGTGAGATAAACATGGAATCCTCCATTTGCTTCAATTGTAGACCTAGAAAATAACTCAACTCACCAACTAAGCTCATTTCAAACTCAGACTTCATTTGTTGAACGAAATACTCCACCATCGTGTTTGACATCCCTCCAAAGACTATATCATCCACATAGATTTGTGCTATCATGAGCTTTCCTTTGTCATTCTTAACAAATAAGGTCTTGTCAATTCCTCCCTTGCAATATCCATTACTAACAAGAAATTCAGTAAGCCTCTTATACCAAGCTCTGGGAGCTTGCTTCAATCCATACAGTGCTTTCCTTAATCTGTATACATAGTCTGGATGATGAGGATCTATGAACCCTGTAGGTTGCTCTACATATACTTCTTCATTTAAGTAACCATTCAGAAATGCACTCTTGAAATCCATCTGGTAGAGTCTGAACTTAAGAAGACATGCAACTCCCAACAATAATCTTATAGACTCTAGTCTTGCTACTGGTGCAAAGGTTTCATCAAAGTCAATTCCCTCTATCTGAGTATACCCCTGAGCAACCAGTCTTGCTTTGTTTCTGGTGACAATTCCATTTTCATCAGACTTGTTTCTGAAAATCCATTTTGTGCCAATGATGTTTACTCCTTCAGTTCTTGGTACCAAATTCCAAACTTCATTCCTTGTGAACTGATCAAGCTCTTCTTGCATAGCATTTATCCAGTATTCATCAGTAAGAGCTTCTTTGACATTGCTAGGTTCTATCTTTGAAATGTAGCATCCATGAGCAATAAGACTTCTAGATCTGGTTGTTACTCCCTCCTGAAGCTCACCAATGATATTTTCTTGAGGATGGATCTTTTGAATCCTGATGAATGGGGCTTTATTCTGTGTAGGCAGCTTGTCTTCATGTTCATCTGTACTTGTATCAGACTCATTGTTGAGGTTGGTTGCTGGAGCATCTTCTAGAACATCTGCACAATCTTCATCTTTATTGAGATTGGATTCCTTGCTTGCACTAGGCTTATCATCAACACTCACATTTACTGATTCCATCATGGTTTTTGTGCGAGAGTTGAATACTCTGTAGGCTTTGCTATTTGTTGAGTATCCCATAAATATCCCTTCATCACTCTTTGGATCCAACTTTCTTCTTGGTTCACGATCAGCAAGAATATAGCATTTGCTTCCAAATATATGAAAGTGTTTTACTGTAGGTTTCCTACCTTTCCATATTTCATACTGAGTAAAGGAAGTTCCAGCTCTAATGGTGACTCTGTTGTGAATGTAGCATGCAGTATTCAAAGCCTCAGCCCTGAACTTAAGAGGAATCTTCTTGGCATGCAACATGACCCTGGCTGACTCCTGAAGTGTTCTATTCTTTCTTTCAACAATTCCATTCTGTTGTGGTGTGATGGGTGCTAAAAATTCATGATTGATTCCTTCTGATTCACAGAACTCAAAGAATTTAGAATTCTCAAACTCCCTTCCATGGTCACTTCTGATCCTTACAATCGCAGAGCTCTTCTCATTCTGAAGCCTCAGACATAGGTTCATGAAGATATCAAAAGTTTCGAACTTTTCTCTCATGAATTCTATCCAAGTGTACCTGGAAAAATCATCAACACAAACAAACACATATCTTTTACCTCCCAAGCTTTCAACCTGCATTGATCCCATGAGGTCCATGTGCAGTAGTTCCAGTACCTTTGTTGTGGTCTGATGCTGAAGTTTTGTATGAGATACCTTGGTTTGTTTTCCAATCTTGCATTCTCCACACAGCTTACCTTCACTTATACTCAGCCTAGGCAAATCTCTTATGGCTTCTTCAGCAACTATCTTCTGCATACTCTTCAAATTGAGATGACCCAGTTTTTGGTGCCATACATTTAGCTCATCCTCCTTTGTTAACAAGCATCTGGAGACTTGAGCTATCTCTTGGGGTGTCCACATATAGCAATTATCTTTTGATCTGACTCCTCTCATAAAGACTTTGTCATCTTCTGTAGTTACAATACAACCTGCTCTGTTGAATTTCACTTCAAGCCCTTGATCACAGAGTTGGCTTATGCTAATTAGATTAGCAGTTAGACCATTAACCAGAAGCACATTATTCAAGTCTGGGGATCCAGCATTTACCAGTTTTCCTACCCCTTTAATTTTATCTTTAGCTCCATCTCCAAATTTGACATAGTTGCTAGAATGACTTCTGAGATCCTTCAGATATCCTTTATTTCCTGTCATATGCTTTGAGCATCCACTATCAAAGTACCAGTCTTCTCTTGCAGAGGCTCTGAAAGATGTGTAGGCAACTAGACAAGTAACTTCACTCTTGGGCTTCCATTCCTTCTTCATCTGTGTGACCTTTGAGTTATTAAACCTATAATAAGCTTGAGGATAGCCATACAATTTGAAACAGTATGGTTTTATATGTCCATTCCTTCCACAGTAATGACACTTCCAAGGTGCTATTTTGATTTTTTTAGTTTGAGAACTCTCATGACGAGGCACATGTCGAGGCATCGGTCTTGTCATCTGATAATTAGCAGGTTTCTTGACTCAGATTTTTCTGCTGCAACAACAAAATTCTTTGACCCCTTCTGATCTTTCTTGTTTGCAATTCCATAGTCAAATCCAATTCCCTTCAAGCTTCTTCCCTGCTTACTTGTTTCTTTCAGAATCTCATCTAACATGTCAGAACCACTATTCAACATTCGGAGTGATTTATGAGTAGCTTCAAGCTTGCTTTTCAGAATTGCTATTTCCTCTTGTAATTCTGTATTGACTATCATCAGTTTTGCCTTTTCCATAGTCTCAACATTTTCAAGTTTAGATTTCCACTTATCACAATCTTGTTTTAGCTTAGCACTGAGTTCTTTCAATCTTTCATTCTGAGTGGAGAGTTGTTCTATCTCACTTTCCTGTTCTCTTACAAGTTTACAGGCTTCCTCCCATTTGATATGCAACAGCTTGTAAGTCTCAGCAAGTTCCTCATCTGAAATATCTTCATCACTTGTATCTGTATCACAAACAGTTCCAGAGAAGGCATTTACCTTGTTGGCAGAGATATCCTCCTCATCTTCAGTGGCTTCATCTGACCAAGTGACCATCATCCCTTTCTTCTGCTTTTTCAGATAAGTAGCACATTCAGATCTAATATGACCATAACCTTCAGACTCATGACACTGCACTCCTTTATTCTGACCAGATCTTTCTTCTTCCTTGGTCCTCCTCTGAGCATTAGAAAACTTGGGTTTGTTGTCGAACTTCATGTCCTGGACATTAGGCCTGGTTCTTTTGTCAATCTTTCTCAGTGCTCTGTTAATTTTTTTTGCAAGCATAGCCAGAGCTTCAGAAAGGTTTTCACCCTCACAGCCTTCATCATCATCCTCTTCTGTGTTAGATACAAAAGAAATACTCTTATGTTTCTTTTCAGACTTGTCACCAAGTTTAACCTCAAAAGTCTGTAGAGATCCAATTAACTCATCAACCTTCATGTGCTCAATATCTTGAGCCTCCTCAATTGCAGTAACTTTCATAGAAAATTTCTTTGGTAGAGACCTCAAGATTTTCCTTACAAGCTTTTCATCTGACATAGGTTCTCCAAGAGCAAAAGAAGCATTGGAAAAGCCACGAACACGCATGTGAAATTCAAAGATAGTTTCTTCTTCAGTCATCATTAGATTTTCAAACTGAGTGGTAAGCATCTGAAGTCTTGACATTCTCACTCGAGTAGTTCCTTCATGAGAAGTCTTCAGTATCTCCAAGGCATCCTTGGCCACAGTACAAGTGTTAATTAGCCTGAACATATTCTTGTCAACTCCATTGAAAATAGCATTCAGTGCTTTAGAATTCCCAAGAGCAGCTTCATCTTCTTCCTTAGTCCATTCTTCCTCAGGTTTCTCAGCAGTAACAGTTGAAGTTCCTTCAGTTTGTGCCTTGGTGGGATGCTTCCAACCCTTAACAATAGCTTTCCAAGTCTTGTTGTCAATTGAATTGAGAAAGGCTGTCATGCGAACCTTCCAGTAGTCATAGCTAGTACCATCCAGAATAGGTGGCCTATTGACTGATCCTCCCTCCTTGTTATCCATGAGAACTGAATTAGATTCCCTGGAGCTCACCCAAACAGAACAGATGTCGAACGCGAACCCTAACTTGATTATCACGAAATCAATCCAAAGCTTCTAGAAAAGCCAGTCAAACACACAGCAGATCCGCAGGGACAAATGTAACAGCACGATGTTACAACATCTGCTTCGACATCAGGTTGTTATTGAAAAAATGCTGACAACCAAAAGTAACAACAGTCTCCCCCTTTGTCAAATTTTGTCTAAAACAACTTGAGATTCAGAGAAGATAAACATAACTCCCCCTCAGCAGCGGAACTCCCCCTCAAACGGTGCACATCATTAGGTTGCATATCAGAGACACAATATAAACAACAACAGATACATGAGATCACAAGATCAGATCTATTTATTGATCCCTCTTCCTTGGCGCTGTCCATGAAACCAGAATATATTCCCTGAAGCTCACCCAACAGAATAGGGTGCCTGCTCTGATACCAATTGAAATTCTAGTTCTCGCACAGGATGAATGTCCTACACGATGTTGGGACAACAGGTTCGACAATTGACTAATAGTAACAGCAATAAACAAAAACATAAGTAAACAAGACACAAGAATTGGTAACCCAGTTCAGTAAAAAACTTCACCGATGTATGGAGGGTTTTAACCCAAAGAAAGGAAATCCATTATCTTAAGATTTAGGAATTACAGACACTCATGAACACAACAGTTCATAGTTCACTTCCTAATCTACCCAGTGTATTTCTACTTAGAACCTCAACCTAAGTATGAGAGCCCCTCTCACTTTCTCTCAATCACTGCCACAGTGATTGGTAATAAACAATCAACAATCAGAGTTTTCAGATGCAACCGAAACAGATCATAACCTTGATTTATAGAATCAGTGAGCAAGATATGATCACAATTAACAAAGAACAAAGAACAATCACAATCCTAAAACACTCGATCTCTCTATTAGCTTCAGTGGTCTTCAAGCTTTAGGTCTTTGTCCTTTTATAGTCTTCAGCAGCGGTGGCTTGGGCAATAGGGTTTGCTTTGCTGAAGTAACAGATATCAGCAACAAATCAAAACTGAATCTCCAAGATATTGTTGCAAAATTCAAACGTGAAGATAGAAACTCAATCTTTTATCAAAGATTGTTTCAACAAATAACAACCAACATATCAAACCCTTCCTGTACAGCTACTTGTTCCTCAAGTAACTATAAAAATATATCTTCATAATATCTACAAGGGCCCACAATTAACGATCCAAGCATAGGACTGATGTCCTACCAACACAAAGGCAGATGCCACGACATCAGCTTCGACATCCAGTTGTTTTTGACAAAATGCAAGACAACAAAGTAACAACATTCATGTAACACCCCGATTTCGGTGGCGTCACTTTAGTAACCAAAAGTAAACTTAATGCGGAAAAACGTGAATATTTTTTTTTTTTGATAATAACTAAGACAAGATTGAAATAGATAAAACCCAAAAGCGAAAAGCAATAGAAATATTATACAATATATAAACAGCCCCCGCTGTAGTAGCAACCTCGTCACGAGTAAACCTCCAGTGACGGTAAGAAAAGTGTAACGCCCGAAGGCAATATGTACAGACTGAAAATGAAGGTGAAGTGTCCGCAACACCATCCCTCAAAACTGAGAATCAGCTGGCCCATCGGCCTGAAGCAAGACCTCCTAAGTCCAACCAACTCTCTGTGATTCCTGTAAAGAAACCACACAAAAAGCTATAGGTGGGAAGCTACCCTGTCCCCAAAGAAACAAATGATGTTCAGAGCTAAGACTCTACTCCTACACTAATCCCATCTTGAGGAGCTCACACCAGCACTAAAACCTACCTGCTAGCATGATCGTCGTCCGGATTCGAAATCCAGAACGACCTAGTCTATGTACACCATCCGTCATCCTCTCGCTACCGCGACGCGCTCCTGTTCCAGCATCCCAACCTAGTTTCCCCCGAAGGGTGGACCATGGTGAACCAGTCCGCAATACTCATCTGACAAAAGGCGTTGTCCGCCAAAACACACACAGAAGACGCGAGGGTCAACTCTAAAGAACTATGTAGATAATAAACCCAATAGGTACAAATAATATATAGCCACTTAGGCTTATAACTAGAGATATCATTCCTAGGGTTGCATGTTCCACAAAATCATAACGACAATAATAACAATTAGCATGTTCCAAGTAAGTTTATCAAATAGTAACCACACTCATCAACTAAGTCAGTATGCATGTTGCGTGATATGTATGCAGGTTAACCCAGTCAACCAATATGCAATCCGGAACGGATGGACATCATCGGATCAGCCCTTCACCAGCCACGGTGGTGCCATTTCGGCCCGTGATGCCTCTTACTCCAACAACAACGGTAGCCAGATCTGCTACTAAGAGTCGCCTAATAGCGCTCTTACGCGGAAATCCGGGTCTTATGACCATTTTGGAATCCACCGAGGTCCGGTATCACGCCGTGTATTAACCTCCAATTCACCGAGGTCCGGTATCACGCCGTGTATTAACCTCCAATTCACCGAGGTCCGGTATCACGCCGTGTATTAACCTCCAATTCACCGAGGTCCGGTATCACGCCGTGTATTAACCTCCTATGTATGCATGAGTGCAATGTGATTTGCCAAACAACGTCTCCGACCTCACTCGACACGTCGCCACGTGTTCTAGGTAAATTAAAGTTTCTAAAAGCTTACCCTAAGGTAAAAGTCGATTCTGCGACAAAATACAATAATTATAAAATGAGTGCAACCACTCACGATAACTCTTCGAGTCATCAATACTCTCACGAAGTCTCTCGCTTCAGTGAAGTTTCATGCTCTCACAAGGTCTCACGCCTCAGTGGAGTTCCATGCTTTCCACAAGGTCTCACGCCTCAGTGGAGTATCCCGCATTCACAAGGTCTCACGCCTCAGTGAAGCTCCTCGGCTCATCCCTTGGATAGCTAACAAATCGCTCAACGAGCGAAGAAGTACCAACATACTCAGAACTTACCAAACTCCTCAACACTTGGATCCGACGACACTCCTCGCTTTTCCAAAACCATGATTTGACTTCCAATGCCTTCCTTCGAGGTTGTTATCATTACTTAAAGATTTTGAGGTTATTTAAGGTCTTATGAATTTTCTCTATAAAATAGATTCCATTTTGTCTTATCGCAAGTCTTATACATTTGCAGGATCTCCCAATCCCAAGTCGCTTCCAGAGGATGTCTCGATCCACTAAACAAAATCAAGGCCCGAACCTCGTTCGTCCTACCAAACTTTCTCAAAACTCTCAAAATAAAATCGGCATGACCTGCCCGCTATTCTCACCATTCAGAATCTCAGATTTCCAATGTAAAGCATATTTAAATCATCACAATCAACAACATGTCATATATCAAGAAATCTCAACATTAACACTTAGCACTTAGCATATAAAGCATGCACCACACATCCTAGATTACCCACATAGCACATAGCATGTAAGTCAATCTTCAAAAACATTCAGTAGATGAATCATCTACATTGTCAGCCGAAGCCTCAGAAAACATTTTCAATCACACACAATCTCAGTGCATAAACAGTAAACAATGTCGAAACATCGACCCTAAGCATTAACTAGAGATTCAGTGAGAAGCCCTCACCTGAAGGTTCTCCAGCAAAAACTTCAAACTCTTCTTCACAAGCAAGGTGTTGATCCTCAGGAAATTCCTCAAAATCACCTTTAGAACAAAACCACAAAAATCAATCAGAATCTATCGGAAACTAAGCTATCGATACTTACTAAGGTTACTCGAAGTAATCTATACTCTAAGGTACGATAATCTAGCGCGAAAGACAAGTTTTCGGAAAAGGAAAATTTCCTCCTCCCCCCTTATAGCTCTCGGCCACTATAGGTAATTGTAGGGTTCGATTTTTTCTTCGATCAAACTTGGTTCCTATGCTTTCATAAGCCGTAACTAAGGGTATTCTGAACTCGGAAAAATTATCGGATCAAAAACTGTCGCAGGGGTATTTTGGTCATGATTTTTAACTTAGGATTTTCAAAACTGAAATCCCAAAAATAAAATTTTGCAGGGACGTCACCAACGACGTTTATAACAACTAATCCTACTAGCACTAAGCTAAGGCGATAGTTTACAGCCTAAAGATTGGAGCTTTACACCAAAAACTACATAAATGGGTATTTTAGGCTCAAATTGATTCCGACGGAATTCCGGCGACATAACGGAAAATCTAATCCGGCAGAAGTGATCTTGGGCATACATAGAAGAGGTTTAGAATCAGAAATGAAAGATTCAGGATAGTTTTGCAAAAACCCATAAACTATCCACTCAGAAAACTCTACAGAAAAGCTATGGAAAAAGCGATCGGAGGTAAGGATTAGCGACTATACCTCGAAGCCTTGAAGTAGCAACTGATTGATCGACGATCAAGCAAACGATGAATAAAATCTCCTCCTCCTTCTTCCTCTTTGTGGCCGCGGGTTTGGGTGGGGAAATGGGTAGAAAATTTGGTTTTTTCTTCCTTTATTTGCTATATATAGAAGGTGGAAATTCGCGGGAAAAAGAAAGTTTCGCGAATCTGATTTTTCCGGCGTCATTCTCCATGAATTCTAAGATAGGTTTTGGCAAAGGAATTCCTAAGCTAAGAAGATGTCTCCTTGTATTTTTGGCAACTAATGCAAAGTCGGTGCAAAGTCGGTGTAAAACTATTTTACCCGATAAGTTGCTTTTTGCATCGAATGTCGGAATGGAAAACTTCCTTCTGAAGAAAGATTGAAATCATCAAGAGAAATGGGTGTACGCGTGTAGAATATCCATTTGAAGCTCTGAATAGATAAAGTCTTCATTGTCGAGAAATTCTAGGGTTTTGAAATACCAGGGATTCGGTTTCGGCAAACTTCCGATGATTGGAATCGGACGTTCGTAGATCCTAGAGTTTCGCCTCGAAACGATTGTGATATAAGGAAAAAGAAAAGTTCTAACACTTCTCTGAAGATTTTTGGAATTAACTGCCAACGTGCCTAAAAGTGAAAATTAGCTATATACTAGGGTTTCTGACCTAGGTTTAAGCGTAAAACGTTCGTGCTATAACTTTTATCGATCATAATGCAATCCTTGAACTTTTCCTGAACTTTCTCCTTCATAAATATATTTCATTTAATAAACTTTCGTTCAGGTTTCCCTTCACATTACATCAACCCTAATCGTAAATGGAAATCTCTTCCACTTATTCTAAGCTTAAAATCTTGGGTCTTACATTACTACCCTCCAAAAAGAAAGTTTCGTCCTCGAAACTTAAGGGTCAGTAATAGCTCTGGATATTATTCCTTGATCTTTTCCTCTAACTCTCACATAACACCGTCCGTGTCTTTATTCCAGATAATTTTCACTAAAACACTCTGCTTTCCCTTCGATTGTTTCACTCTTCTAGTCCCAATGTTGACCAACGGCGTCGCAACAGACATATCATCTTTCAACTTGCCGAGGTTTAACTACAATCATCAATGATAACACCACTAAAACTCTTACTCGAATATGATCTCCAGCTTCTGAAGTCAATCTTTACCCTAATATTCTCATTCCACTTAGCAAAATTCACTATTAGACTCTGAGTAGCTTGTCCAACTAGGATAACTTCAAGTATTCATCTTAATACTAACACTTTCCTTCTTGTAACTTGATTACCATCTTGTCGATAAACTTCTTAATCTCCCAATCAAATTATGACAAACTTCAAGTCCTATACACTTATGACAAGAATTAATAGACTTAAAACCTAAACCTTTTCCAAGTTTGGATCTCTGATGCTCTGTAGCTCTCCAACATTTCCTAAAAGAATATTCATCTCTTACAACGATAACTCCTTCCCAAAGAAAATCAATTACTTAACACGAACTTTCCTCCCAAATCCGACTAATCCTCGATCAATCCAGTTAATCTTACCAATCCTTCTATCAAAGTCCATAGCCAGCTCTGATTCCGAATATCACCCCCTCAATATTAAGTTGATGAAGCCTAATACGTCGAAGGTGAAATTTAGAAAAACCTACTGGATCAGTCAATGAGTTCCTATCATCCAATAGTCACAAAAATCTTGATATTAAATCTTCAATGATGTCGCTACGGAACTACACGCCCTCGACATCATACGTATACTATCCATAAGAAATCTCTATGAGATTCATTCTTCAGCTTCTAGCTTCCTTTTAAACGCATCGGTAGAAGACTACTTTCTAAGCTTAGCGGTTCATTCTAAACCTCGTATAACTTCTATAGCTAAAATACGAGCTACGGTCAAATAAGGTATTAATAGGCATAATAACTATAAGGTCAAAGCTTAGACAGTATAAGTAAGTTAGGTGTGTTTGCACACGCTACGAGAGTAATGGAATATATTATACTGAAATGAGAAAGAATGGTTAGAAAGTTACCATCGTTCTTGCGCTCTCCTCTGGCAAACCCCTCAGCTCTCTCACCGTCCATGGTGTAAACTCTTGCTTTAGCAGCAGGACGCTTTCCACGAGCAGTGTTCACGGTTGACTCCGTCTTGGGTGCTCTGCACTGACCAGCATTATGCCCCATTTTGTTACAATTAAAGCACTTGGGCCTCTTGTCGGGACAAGCATTAGCATAATGCCCCGGCTCCCCACATCTGAAACAAGTCATCTCCTTCGTCAAAGTCTGATCTCCGGAACCTCCAGCAGTACCCGTCATGGGTCTGTAAGATCCTGAAGTAAATCCTTTTCCAGCAGGACGCTGATATGGCCCCCTGCTCTGAAATTTCTCTCTGCTCTGAAAATTTTGAGAGCCCGACCTCATCGGCCCTCCAGTTCCAGCCCGGTTCAACCTCCGGTTCTTCATCAGCTCCACTTCCGTGGCTTTCTCCACCAATGATTGGAATCGCATGATTCCCAGCGGTCTTACCGAGTCCTCAATATCAGACCTCAGTCCATTAACAAAGCGCTTGCACATATAGCGCTCATTCACGTGATCATGAAAGAATTGGAAATGCTTCGCCAAGGACTCCAGCTTCGAAGCAAATTCCGGCACTGACATACCTCCCTGACGGAGTGTCAGAAATTGTGACTCCCGCTCATCCCGAGCACTTGTTGGAAAATACTTTTCCAAGAATGCGGTCCGGAATGAGTTCCAGCTAATCTCCTCGTGATTGTCTTCCATAATTCCTCTGGTGCCCTTCCACCAGTACTCAGCATCCCCGAGTAGCAGATAAGTCGCCATGCCCACTTTGGCACCCTCAGCAGTTTGTAGTACGCCGAATATCTTCTCGATTTCCTGAATCCAGAGATCCGCTGCGTCTGGGTCAGTACCACCAGAGAACTTTGGTGGGTTTTGCCTCCTGAAGTCATTGAGGCCTTTGTTCAGGTCCAGAGTTATCTCTCTCTGACGTTGATGCTGTTCACGTGCTTCTTCAGTAGCACGCCTCATGGCATTATCATTTGCCTGTGCTGTTACCGCTTGGGCCTGCGCTGTTACCGCTTGGGCCATAGTGGCCATCATCTCAGCTAGCTGATTAGTATTCACCATGTTCTGTTAAGTTAAACAAACAGTTAGTACTCATCATAAGATAGCATCTAGTATAACTATACAATATGATTAAGCAATAACTTCAATCAATTTTTAAGCGAAAAGTCGCTTGCAGACAATCAATTTTCACTCTTTGCAGAGTCACACAACCTAGCACAGAAGATCTATTCCCCAACAACTCCCGAAAGACTCGACCGTGCTCTGATACCACAATGTAACACCCCGATTTCGGTGGCGTCACTTTAGTAACCAAAAGTAAACTTAATGCGGAAAAACGTGAATATTTTTTTTTTTTTGATAATAACTAAGACAAGACTGAAATAGATAAAACCCAAAAGCGAAAAGCAATAGAAATATTATACAATATATAAACAGCCCCCGCTGTAGTAGCAACCTCGTCACGAGTAAACCTCCAGTGACGGTAAGAAAAGTGTAACGCCCGAAGGCAATATGTACAGACTGAAAATGAAGGTGAAGTGTCCGCAACACCATCCCTCAAAACTGAGAATCAGCTGGCCCATCGGCCTGAAGCAAGACCTCCTAAGTCCAACCAACTCTCTGTGATTCCTGTAAAGAAACCACACAAAAAGCTATAGGTGGGAAGCTACCCTGTCCCCAAAGAAACAAATGATGTTCAGAGCTAAGACTCTACTCCTACACTAATCCCATCTTGAGGAGCTCACACCAGCACTAAAACCTACCTGCTAGCATGATCGTCGTCCGGATTCGAAATCCAGAACGACCTAGTCTATGTACACCATCCGTCATCCTCTCGCTACCGCGACGCGCTCCTGTTCCAGCATCCCAACCTAGTTTCCCCCGAAGGGTGGACCATGGTGAACCAGTCCGCAATACTCATCTGACAAAAGGCGTTGTCCGCCAAAACACACACAGAAGACGCGAGGGTCAACTCTAAAGAACTATGTAGATAATAAACCCAATAGGTACAAATAATATATAGCCACTTAGGCTTATAACTAGAGATATCATTCCTAGGGTTGCATGTTCCACAAAATCATAACGACAATAATAACAACTAGCATGTTCCAAGTAAGTTTATCAAATAGTAACCACACTCATCAACTAAGTCAGTATGCATGTTGCGTGATATGTATGCAGGTTAACCCAGTCAACCAATATGCAATCCGGAACGGATGGACATCATCGGATCAGCCCTTCACCAGCCACGGTGGTGCCATTTCGGCCCGTGATGCCTCTTACTCCAACAACAACGGTAGCCAGATCTGCTACTAAGAGTCGCCTAATAGCGCTCTTACGCGGAAATCCGGGTCTTATGACCATTTTGGAATCCACCGAGGTCCGGTATCACGCCGTGTATTAACCTCCAATTCACCGAGGTCCGGTATCACGCCGTGTATTAACCTCCAATTCACCGAGGTCCGGTATCACGCCGTGTATTAACCTCCAATTCACCGAGGTCCGGTATCACGCCGTGTATTAACCTCCTATGTATGCATGAGTGCAATGTGATTTGCCAAACAACGTCTCCGACCTCACTCGACACGTCGCCACGTGTTCTAGGTAAATTAAAGTTTCTAAAAGCTTACCCTAAGGTAAAAGTCGATTCTGCGACAAAATACAATAATTATAAAATGAGTGCAACCACTCACGATAACTCTTCGAGTCATCAATACTCTCACGAAGTCTCTCGCTTCAGTGAAGTTTCATGCTCTCACAAGGTCTCACGCCTCAGTGGAGTTCCATGCTTTCCACAAGGTCTCACGCCTCAGTGGAGTATCCCGCATTCACAAGGTCTCACGCCTCAGTGAAGCTCCTCGGCTCATCCCTTGGATGGCTAACAAATCGCTCAACGAGCGAAGAAGTACCAACATACTCAGAACTTACCAAACTCCTCAACACTTGGATCCGACGACACTCCTCGCTTTTCCAAAACCATGATTTGACTTCCAATGCCTTCCTTCGAGGTTGTTATCATTACTTAAAGATTTTGAGGTTATTTAAGGTCTTATGAATTTTCTCTATAAAATAGATTCCATTTTGTCTTATCGCAAGTCTTATACATTTGCAGGATCTCCCAATCCAAAGTCGCTTCCAGAGGATGTCTCGATCCACTAAACAAAATCAAGGCCCGAACCTCGTTCGTCCTACCAAACTTTCTCAAAACTCTCAAAATAAAATCGGCATGACCTGCCCGCTATTCTCACCATTCAGAATCTCAGATTTCCAGTGTAAAGCATATTTAAATCATCACAATCAACAACATGTCATATATCAAGAAATCTCAACATTAACACTTAGCACTTAGCATATAAAGCATGCACCACACATCCTAGATTACCCACATAGCACATAGCATGTAAGTCAATCTTCAAAAACATTCAGTAGATGAATCATCTACATTGTCAGCCGAAGCCTCAGAAAACATTTTCAATCACACACAATCTCAGTGCATAAACAGTAAACAATGTCGAAACATCGACCCTAAGCATTAACTAGAGATTCAGTGAGAAGCCCTCACCTGAAGGTTCTCCAGCAAAAACTTCAAACTCTTCTTCACAAGCAAGGTGTTGATCCTCAGGAAATTCCTCAAAATCACCTTTAGAACAAAACCACAAAAATCAATCAGAATCTATCGGAAACTAAGCTATCGATACTTACTAAGGTTACTCGAAGTAATCTATACTCTAAGGTACGATAATCTAGCGCGAAAGACAAGTTTTCGGAAAAGGAAAATTTCCTCCTCCCCCCTTATAGCTCTCGGCCACTATAGGTAATTGTAGGGTTCGATTTTTTCTTCGATCAAACTTGGTTCCTATGCTTTCATAAGCCGTAACTAAGGGTATTCTGAACTCGGAAAAATTATCGGATCAAAAACTGTCGCAGGGGTATTTTGGTCATGATTTTTAACTTAGGATTTTCAAAACTGAAATCCCAAAAATAAAATTTTGCAGGGACGTCACCAACGACGTTTATAACAATTAATCCTACTAGCACTAAGCTAAGGCGATAGTTTACAGCCTAAAGATTGGAGCTTTACACCAAAAACTACATAAATGGGTATTTTAGGCTCAAATTGATTCCGACGGAATTCCGGCGACATAACGGAAAATCTAATCCGGCAGAAGTGATCTTGGGCATACATAGAAGAGGTTTAGAATCAGAAATGAAAGATTCAGGATAGTTTTGCAAAAACCCATAAACTATCCACTCAGAAAACTCTACAGAAAAGCTATGGAAAAAGCGATCGGAGGTAAGGATTAGCGACTATACCTCGAAGCCTTGAAGTAGCAACTGATTGATCGACGATCAAGCAAACGATGAACAAAATCTCCTCCTCCTTCTTCCTCTTTGTGGCCGCGGGTTTGGGTGGGGAAATGGGTAGAAAATTTGGTTTTTTCTTCCTTTATTTGCTATATATAGAAGGTGGAAATTCGCGGGAAAAAGAAAGTTTCGCGAATCTGATTTTTCCGGCGTCATTCTCCATGAATTCTAAGATAGGTTTTGGCAAAGGAATTCCTAAGCTAAGAAGATGTCTCCTTGTATTTTTGGCAACTAATGCAAAGTCGGTGCAAAGTCGGTGTAAAACTATTTTACCCGATAAGTTGCTTTTTGCATCGAATGTCGGAATGGAAAACTTCCTTCTGAAGAAAGATTGAAATCATCAAGAGAAATGGGTGTACGCGTGTAGAATATCCATTTGAAGCTCTGAATAGATAAAGTCTTCATTGTCGAGAAATTCTAGGGTTTTGAAATACCAGGGATTCGGTTTCGGCAAACTTCCGATGATTGGAATCGGATGTTCGTAGATCCTAGAGTTTCGCCTCGAAACGATTGTGATATAAGGAAAAAGAAAAGTTCTAACACTTCTTTGAAGATTTTTGGAATTAACTGCCAACGTGCCTAAAAGTGAAAATTAGCTATATACTAGGGTTTCTGACCTAGGTTTAAGCGTAAAACGTTCGTGCTATAACTTTTATCGATCATAATGCAATCCTTGAACTTTTCCTGAACTTTCTCCTTCATAAATATATTTCATTTAATAAACTTTCGTTCAGGTTTCCCTTCACATTACATCAACCCTAATCGTAAATGGAAATCTCTTCCACTTATTCTAAGCTTAAAATCTTGGGTCTTACAATTCACGAAGATTACGTGTGGTGATAATCAAGATTTATATAGTCTTTTTTCTCTATATTTTCTTGTCTTTTCTTTATTTTTTTCTTATATTTTTAGTTCTTTTTTTTTATGGAAAGATGAAGATTAATATTAATAAAAGGATCATAGTACAAGATAGAAAGGAACGCAGAAAAGCAAAAAGGAACAGCCAGGATACCAGGGATAAAAAACCTTGTGTAAAACAAAGACAAAGCTAGATACTTTCCACATTCGCGCCCCTCCTGTCCTCTACAAGCACCCATATGGGATCCTGAATTTCACAACCCTTGTTTGCTAAATAGTCAGCAATTGTATTACCTTCTCTGTAGGTATGACGAATTCCCAAGCAATTAATCTCTAACATCAATAGATCGATTTGGTTCAGTTCATTCATCAGCTTCCAGGGCCTTTTATCTTTGGATATTACCCAGCCTATTGCAATTACTTTCTACAATGACATTCCTGAATAGGAACTGCTGACAGAATAGTAATCCTTGTAATAGGCCCAGCCATAACCAATTCCTATTGCAAAGTATCCCACAAATTTCTTATCAGAATTCCTAATCATTCCACCTATCCCACTGATACCAGGATTGCCCCTAGATGCACCATCCACATTACATTTCAGCACCCCAATGTCAGGCGGTAGCCAAGCAATCTGTCTAGGGATTGAGTAGGAAGCAGGTAGTTTGATACTTCTCAGGTTCAGAGCAATCTGATCAGAATCGAAAGGGCAATTTTTCCAAACATTTTTTACCCACCAAGCTGTCCTCAAAGCATAAAAATCTTCCACCTCTTGCATTTGCACCCTCCTGCCTCTGAAAATAATGTTGTTCCTCTCCATCCATAGGGACCATACCAGAGAGTAGGGGATGAAGGACCAAACTGTGGAATCTAAACCTGTGGTAATATTGTTCCATTCTTCAAAAAGTGCCAGTAATGAATATGGGATTGACCAAGATATGCCTTCATTTCTAATTATGCTATACCATATGTTGCTTACCATCGGACAAAGCAAAAAGAGATGGTCACATGATTCTTCACCAAGATTGCATAAGCAACACAATCTGTTCTCTTCATTAATGACCCCTCTCCTCCATAGATTCATCTTTGATGCAACCTTATTATGGCAAGCTTGCCAACACAATAACCAAACCTTCGGTGGGATTGCTTTCCTAACCTGCTCAGGGACCTTGAAATTTACCTCTTCTTGAACATTTTCATCCACCCAAGAGCATAAGTTTCTAACCGTGAAATAGCCATTTCTGCTACCACACCAAATTAAGTAGTCTTTAAGCATTGACTGCTGGGATTCTGGAATTGATAGTGCGCATGAACTCAGAATATGTTTCCAGTTCCCAACCCAAAAAATCCCTCCTAAATGGAATGTCCCAAAGCCATTTGTTTCTTACAAACATGCCAATTTCAGATATGAAAGCTGTTTTATTTGTACATATTGCAAAAATACGAGGGAATTGGGCAGCCAAGGTTTTGTCTCCAATCCAAATGTCTAGCCAGAATCTGGTGTTTCCCCCATCACCAATCCCGCACAACAATTGATCCTTGAATCCCAGGGCTAACAAAGAATCTTCCTTTAGAATAGAGCCAATGTCTTTCAAGATAGCTGAAAAAACCCCTCTCTCTTCCATAACCGAGTGTAGAAGAAGTATCTTGCTGTCCCACTTATATTTTCCTGCAATGATCCTTCTCCACAAGCAATTAGACTCTGAACCATACCTCCAAGCCCACTTCAGTAATAGAGCTTTATTTTTCCATGCTAGATGCCCCGATCCAAGACCCCCTTTGTCTCTCGACTTGCATACTAATTCCCAAGGGATCCACACTATTTTCTTTCCTCTTTCTTCTCTCCCCCATAGAAATGCCCTGTATATTTTCTCCACTTCCAGAATAGTGCTTTTCGGTGCCTTAAATAGGCTCATCCAATACACAGGTATAGAGTTCAAAGCAGCCTTTAATAGGGTCATCCTTCCACTCAGGGATATATATTTAGAATTATATGATCTACCCTTCTTCCTCAACTTGTCTATCATTGGTTCCCAAAAGGCCAATCTTCTCGGGTTTCCACCAAGAGGTGCTCCAAGATAGGTGATAGGTAAATATCCCACTGTCCAACCATAAATCTGAGCAACTCTTTCAATTTCTGATACTTCCATGTTGCAGCCAATGAGGACAGATTTTGCCATATTAAGTCTCAACCCCGAAGCAAACAGAAAAGCAAAGAGAGCATGACACAGGAGTTCAAGTTGCTTATCATCTTTTTCACAGAAAAGTAGTGTGTCGTCCGCGAACTGAAGATGATTCAAATCCTCTGCGTTGCCCATTCTGACACCACTAAAAAGAGTAGTTCCCGAGTAACCAAGTAATTGATTTAGTAAGCATGACAAGCCATTCACACATAAGTTGAATAGGAGAGGGGATAGAGGGTCCCCTTGCCTCAAGCCCTTTTCTATGTCAAAAAACATGGAGGGTGAACCATTTACCAACACAGCTAGAGAGGCAGTTGTAACACAGTTTTTGATCCATAGAATCCATTTCTCCCCAAAGTTCATTTCTTCAAGTATGTCAAGTAGGAATCTCCATTCTATTGTATCATAAGCTTTGGCGAAATCGAGCTTAAGAAGATACCCACCTCCTTCATTTTTATTCAAGAAATCAACCACCTCCGAAGCGATTAGAATACAATCAGTTATTTGACGACCCGGAGTAAAAGCAAATTGGTTTTCTGTGATTATCTTCGGCATTATCCGCTGCAATCTGGCCACCAACACCTTTGAGACTAGCTTGTAGACACTTCCTATTAGGCTTATAGGCCTAAAATTAGCAACTTCAATAGGGCAAGGTGTTTTTGGTATCAACGAGATGAATGCAGCATTTAACCCTCTAACAAGTTTTCCATTTGCGTGAAATTCCTCAAAGAATTTGCATATATCTCCTTTGATCAATGGCCAGAAATGTTTGAAAAAATTGAAATTGAACCCATCGGGTCCCGGTGCTTTATTGCCATCACAATTCTTGATCACGTCCCATATCTCATTTTCAGTGAAGCCTTCCTCCAAGGACCTTTTTTCCCGATTAGACAGCTTGGCCAGATTTGAATATTTTACCTTTGGTCTTGGAACCTCCTCACGGGTAAAGAAAAATTGGAAGTGTTGTCTAATGGCTTCTTTGATTATTGTTGGGTCAGTTGTTTCATTATCATTCACTCTGAGCCTATAAATGTGATTTCTAGCTCTTCTGGATTTGCTCACAAAGTGGAAGAACGATGTATTCTTGTCGCCCTCCTTCAGCCACCTGACTCGTGATTTCTGCAGCCATTTGGATTCTTCTTTTCTATACCCTTCCCAAAGCCCACTTATCACTTGGCTTCTCTTGTTTCTCAGTTCCTCCGACATACCTTCAGCCTCAAGCCTTTCCATGACATTTTGGAGTTCACCTTCAAGGATCTTAATCTTTTCCTTATTCTGAGAGCAAGAGTGCCCTTTCCATTCTTTTATTTTCAGTTTCAGCGCTTTGAATTTTTTCTGTAGCACATACCCAGACCAGCCTTGTACAGTAGTAGTATTCCACCATTCATGAATTAATCTGTCAAATTCCTTGTCAAGTAGCAAATTATTGTAAAACAGGAACAGTTTTGGTCCTGAATTAAATTGACCCATTGGTAACACAACTGCTCTATGGTCCGACAAGCCCCAATTTTCTACACGTTGGGTGGCTTCTTCAAGAGATGACCAAGATTCTTCATTTAACAACCAACGATCAATTCTGCTCCACACCCCTCCATTCCTAGAACTGAACCAGGTGAAATCTGAATTCTGTAAGGGGAGATCAATCAAGTTCCAATCATTGACAAAATTCGTGAATGAAGCATCCGAACCACCCATCCTTCCACTCGTGTCTTCAAGGTTTAGAGTAGCATTGAAATCACCTCCTAAGACCCACCCACAATCCCAATTCCTGAGAATGCCTCCTAATTCCAGAAACATTACCTCTCTTTCTACTTCAGTGTTCGGCCCATATATATTTCCAATCACCATAGTAGCATTGGTCGTGTTGTCATTAACTACAATGAATACATACCTCTCTCCTTTCAGGACTTGATTTAGGGAAAGAGCAGATGCTTTCCACATTGTTAGTAGTCCATCTGCAGAACCTCTCGCAGGGACCACCACACACTCAAAGTTTAATGCTTTGGCGAAATTAAGGGCCAGTTTCTCGTTCTGTGAATCAAGCTTTGTCTCCTGCATAAGTACTAATTCAGGGTGAGCTTTCTTCACCGCCTCCTTAACTTCCCTTCTCTTCTTTGCGCTTCCCAATCCCCTGACATTTCAAGAAATCCAATTTCTCTCCATGATTAGGTTCAGCAATTGGAAGGAACGCACCTAAATCAGTTTCCAGAGAGGAAATGACAGATTCGTCAGGTCCATCAATGTAACACCCCGATTTCGGTGGCGTCACTTTAGTAACCAAAAAGAAAACAAAGCGGAAAAACGTGAATATTTTTTTTTTGATATTTGTTTTAAGTAAATAAAAGGCTTGTCGAAATAAAGACTCATCGACGAAAGATAAACATGACTAATGTACAGATATATTTACAGCCCCTGCTGTAAGTAGCATGCCACGTCACGAGCAACCTCCAGTGACGGAAAAGTAGTGCCCGTGGGCAAAATATGTACAAACCATAATGTAAGGTCAAGTATTCAGAATACAGTCCTCCAAACGAAAGTAGGTCAGCCCAAAAACAACCCGAAGACCTCCTAGTCCGACCAACTCTCTGTGATTCCCGTAAAGTGAACCACACAAAAAGCTAAAGGTCGGGGACCTACCCTGCCCCAAAATGAGAAACTGAAGACCAGAGCCACAATGCTATTCTTACCCTAATCCTGACTAGAGGAGCACACCACAGCACTCCCAACTATGCATCACCAAGGTCATCGTTTGAATCTGAATCCAAGACGACTAGGTCGATGTCTCCGATCATCTCTCCTCTCGCTACTGCAATCTGCTTCTGGGCTGATCTCACGGGTCCAGGGCTCGAACCAAGGTCGGCAGCAACGACAACAGTAGGTGAGCTAGAGTCCGATGAAGTCCCTCCCACAGGAACCTCCTCCGAGGGGTCCTCGTCGTCCGAAGGCGACGGTGGTGGTGGTACTACAACTCCAGGTCCACAGTGCACACCCGGTGGTAGGTTGAAGCTGACGGTGTAGCGTCTCAAAACTCTGTGCGTCATGTTTCCCATCCTGTCGACGCGATCCTCCATTATTCGCCCCGAATAGATAGCTCGGTGATCGGCGGGGTCGACCACCCATGAGCCCGGGGTGTCCTGATCCAACATCTCGAACCTAGTCCCCCCCGAAGGGACGATTATCTCGAACCAGTCCGCCATGGACATGTGACAATAAGGGCATACATAGCCCCCCAAACACAAGTAGCACGCGCGAGGGTCAACTCAAAGAATTACATAATAGTACATCCAATAGGTAAAGTTTAAGCAGTAGCTATATAGGCTTAGATATAAATGACAGCATTATAACTTTTATATCTTACCAAAGGAAAATAAATAACGTTTACTGGCAATTAACATATCTCAAACAAGATTAACAAGTATCAAACACACTCGACAACTAAATCAGTATGAATGGTGCATGAATGCAATGACGAGGAACAAGATGCAATCCGGAAGGATGGGCACCATCGAGTCAGCCCTAACACCAGCCACGGTGGGACCATTTCTGCTCGGGCGTCTCTTATACCAAACAAAATGTAGTCAAATCAGCAGTGAACCCGTAGGTCTGCCATTTCCGTCTGCTACTAAGAATCACCGCAGTGTTCTTATGTGGAAATCCGGGTCTTATGACCATTTTTGGAATCCACCGAGGTCCGGCATCCCACCGTGTATTAACCTCAAAATGTGTGCATGAATGCAAAGTGATTAGCCAAACAACGTCTCCGACCTCACTCGTCACGTCGTCACGTGTTCTAGCTAACTTATTGTTTCTAAAAAGAATACCCTAAGGTAAATGTCGATTCTGCGACAAAAGACAATTAATTATGAAAAGAGTGCAATCACTCGTGATAACTTCTCGAGTTATCCGACTCATCTCCATCCGATGGTCAAAAACTACTCAGCGAGCAAAGAGTACCAATGTACTTGGAAACTATCCGTTTCCCGGCTTATCTTTTAGATAGCCAAACAACAAAACTGCTCATCAAGCAAAAGAGCATCAACGTACTCATAAACTTATCAATTTCCCGGCTTATCCTTTAGATAGCCAAACAACGAAACTGCTCATTGAGCAAAGAGTATCAACATACTCGGAAACTTATTAGTTCCCCAAAACTTGGACTCGGCGACACTTCTCATTTTCCAAAACTAATGTTCAAGTCCTAAGCTCTTATTTGAGATTGTGATCATTATTTAAAGGTTCAGAGGTTGTTTAGTGTCTTATGAATTTTCCTTGTAAAATAGTTTCCATTTAATTTTTATCTCAAATCTTATGAGTTTAAAAGATCCCATAATCCCAAGAAATTCCCAGAGAAGGTCTCGATCCATTAAAACAATAACAAGGGCCCGAACCTCTGTTCGTCCCGTCAAACTTTCCCAAAATCTCATGATGAGTGTGGCATAACTGCTCGTTATCCTCACTCTGACGTACAACAGATATATGTGTATTTGCATAATCAATGTAACACGATCCAACAGTCATGGCACATATATCAACACATCCTAGATTAACCATTTAGCACTTAGCATGTGAATCAATATCAACACATCCTAGATTAACCATTTAGCACATAGCATGTGAATCAATCTCAAAAACAATTCAAGCGATAAATGATTATCAATTGTCAGCCGAAACCTCAGAAAACATTTTTCCCAGTCAAACACAATCAGGTGCATAAACAATAAATCAAGTCGAATTCGTCGACACCTAAAGCATTAGCTAGTATTCAGTGAGTAGCCCTCACCTGTAGCTCTTCCAGCGTGTTCCTCAAGCTCTCCTTCACAACCTTCCTCTTCGGCTCCACAGAATTCCTCAAACGAACCTTAGAGCAAAATCACAGAATTCAATCACAATGAGTCAGAAACTCAGCAAACAATAAGTACTAGGGTTACACGAAGCTTTATAAACTCCGAAGTACGATAATCTAACACGTTAAGACAAGTTTTCAAAAAACAAAATTTTCCTCCCCCTATGGAGGTGCTCTCGGCCACACACACTTATTGTGTGCGCCGATTTTCCTTCGATCAAACCTGGTTCCTAGGCTATCATTAGTCGTAACTAAGGCGAATTGAAGCTCGGAAAAATTATCGGATCGAAAACTGTCGCAGGGGGTATTTTGGTCAGTGTTTTTAGCTCGGAATTTCAAAATTGGAATTTCGAAAAAAAATTGGATGGGGACGTCACCAACGACGTTTATGACAACTAATCCTACTAGCGCTAAGCTAAGTCGAGAGTTTTCAGCCTAAAGGATGAAACTTTGGCTCAAAATGGGTTTTTCAAGCAGAATAGGAATTCAGCGGCATTTCGGCGACATTCGGCAAAATGTAATCCGCTAAACATGCTCTTGGGCATGCAGGGAATAAGTTTAGACAGAGAAATCGAGTTATTTGGACAGTTTTACAAAAAGCTCAAAACTTTGAGCACAGAAAGACATAGAGAAAAACGACAGAATTGACGATCAGAAGTGAGAGATAACATCTATACCTCGATGTCTTCGAGTAGCAACGAACGGTGCAGCGATCGGGCAAGAAACGACGAAAATCCTCTTCCTCCTCCTCCTCCTTGGTGCTCGCGGGTTTAGGTAAGAAATGGTGAAGGGTTTTGAAAATTTTCTCCTATTTATAGGTTGTGGAAAATGCGGAAAAATGAAAATTTTGCGATACCGATTTTTCCTGCGTATTCCTCTGTGAATTCTAAGATAGGTTCTGGCGACAGAATTCCAGAACTCAAAACATGTTTCTTGGAATTAAGGCAAACGATCCAAAATCGGTGTGAATCGATTTATCCCGAAAAACTACTTTTTGTAGTTGATGTTGTAAGACCTGGATTTACAGAACAAGTTAATTTCTGACTCACGCGCAGAATCAGTGTAAGCGTGACAGGAGTGTGATGTTTGAGAAAGATTAATGAAGAAGAAAGTTCAGGAATTGCTTGAGGAATGTTGCGTAGTTGTTTTAGGAATTAGTGCGAGTCGTCTGCACACCTGCCTCATGGCGAGAGTGTCCAGAATAGGCTAATTTCACTTTTAGAGCAACGTATTAGGTGAGATTTCAAATCCTTGGAAAATTTAAAGGTTCTCTTTATTTTTCCTTCGACCAGCGTTTCATTTCGGAACCCTGGACTGTACGCACGATAGTATTCACTTTTCGGAAGTCCGACGACGCTAATTTCTTTGCTTCGAAACCCTAGATTCAAGCGCTGGATGAAGACTTTTTCTATTCGGGACTTCTAACGAAGTTCCGTCCATGTTGCCAGGTTTGTTTCGACATTTCCAATCTTTCTTCAGAACAAAGTTTTGTCGTCTGACCATCACAGCAAAAAGTAGTTTTTCGGGGCAGATTAACTTACACCGCTTTTGGGATTTTAGATATCGTTTTTCCCAAATGTCTGAGATTTGTTTTGAGTTCTGGAATTCTGACGCCAGAATCTCTCTTAGAATTCTTCGGTGAACGTGCTGCAAAAATCGGAATCGCGAAATTTTCATTTTCCCGCGATTTCACCTTCCTATAAATAGTTGAAAAATCAAAATATCTTCATTTTCTTTCCATTTGGGGCCGCTGTTTAAGGAGAGGAGAGGAGAGGAGATTTTCGCCGAAACTTGACCGATCTTCGCGCAGTTCGTTCCTACTTCAAGGTATCGAGGTAACTAGCTTGATTCTTACCTCTGATCATCGTTTCTACTACTTTTTTGTAGTCGTTTCTGTGCTCAAAGTTTCGAGCTTTTTGTAAAAATGTCCGTTTTTCCTGATTTCTCTGTTGGGGTATGTTCTCTACGTGCCCAAGAGGCTAGAACCTTCGTCGGTATTCGCCGATATGGATCGAGTTGTCAAGGATCTGAAAAACTATTTCAAAACCCTTTCTGGCGCATATTTCGAAACTTTACTGTCGAAAAGTCGTAATCTGACTTTGTGCCTTTAGGATTAGTTGTCACGGATGTCGTTAGGATCATTGCTGTCAAATTTGTTTTCCGAAGTGATAACTTTGAGGTTTTGAGCTTTTATTTTGGACCAAAACGCCCCTGAACAGCCGTATTTCGATCCGATCGTCCGAAAATTTTTCCGACAGTTTCTTTGCCTTAGTTTACCCTAAAACTACCTTGTGAACAGATTTGATCGAAGAAATCCCTTATGGCCGAGAGCTATATCAATGGGGGGGGGGTTTTCGTTTTCGAAAACTTGTCTTTTAGTATCCGATTGTTGCATTCTGAAGCTTTAATGCTTTGTCTATCGTTAATGTGTTGTATTGCGATCGAACTAATCGATTTTGTTTGGATTCTGCTTTGTTTTCTCCGAGGTTCAGCTGAAGGAACTTTGGGTTTTGTAGAGCATTCGTGTGAAGGAAGTTTTAACCACGAGACTGGAGCAGCTCGAGGTTAGGGCAACTTACTATTAGCTATGACTGCATGATAGGCGTCGATGAATTCGACTTATGCTTTACTTTGATGTTGATTATGTTGATGAACTGATGTTATGATATTGTCCATAACTAGTGATATTGTGATGTTGTTGAATTGTGCGTTCTGACGCGACTTCGGAGTAGGGAATTATTGAACTGGTGATCTTTGATATTTCGGGTTGGATGAACAACCCTAGGCAAGTCCAAACTCAAGGTTTGAGACTTAGCCATTTGTTGTATACTTAGACTTTCCCCGAGAAACTTAGACTTCGAGAAATAAACTCATAACTTGACTAATTCAATTCGAAACGTTTTCATTAACGAATAAACCATAGGGAGTCTCAATGGGAAAATGTTTGCGAAAGACGGGGAAAAGTCGACTTTGTAATGGGTTTTGGGAATTGGGGAAAGCCACTGAGGCGATCCATGGTGATGATTGAAAGTCACCGAGTACTCTAGTACTCTTGTTGTTGGAGTTGTGTTGTATTGACTGACACTAACTCTTGGGCTTTGTTGTTGGAGTTGTGTTGTATTGACCGACACTAACTCCGAGTTGTGTTGTATTGACCGACACTAACTCTTGGGTTTGTTTTGAGATTGGGTTTGAGCTAAACGCTTGTGTGGTGAGGACGATTCGATGTTTGGCTAACCATATTGCATCAATCGGGTGAATAACGGGAATGGTTCACCTGTGCATCTTTTGGTGAATAACGGGAATGGTTCACCAATGCATTAATGATGAATAACGGGAATGGTTCATCATACGGTGAATAACGGGAATGGTTCACCAAGGATGAATAACGGGAATGGTTCATCCATAGTAAAGAACGGGAATGCTTCACTTGTCACAATCCGGATCATATTGATTGCATTTCACGCATACATTCACTCTGACTGGAATAGTGTGCTGTTTGATTTATTGAAGCATTGTTAGAGCCAATAGCATGCTAGGATTGCTTATATATATATATATATATATCAACATATATATCTATACCCCATATCACATGTTGAGTGTATATCTACTTATTTCCGTGAGTTGACCCTAGCGCCTTGGCTTTGGTTTCATGTTTGTGTTTGGGCGGTTGGCCTGCTGCCAGATGTCGACGGTGGTTTGGGTTTCGATGGTCTCTCCCTCGGGGGGGATCAGGTTTGAGTTGGAGGACCGTACTGACGAGCATGGACGTCTGACGGAGGGAGTCCTACGACGCATGGAGCTGAGCTTCAACTTGCCGTCTTCAGTTCGCTGTGGACTCGGTTATGCGAGCAGTAATGGGAGGGTAGGTTTAGGCAGGCGTCATATTTTGTGTAGAGCTCTGATTCGTCTTACTTTTGGGACAGGGTAGGTTCCCGATGCATGGCTTTTCGTGTGGTACTCTTATTGAGGGATCACAGTGAGTCAGTCGGACTGTAGGGGTCTGTGCTTAGGCCATTTTGAGGCCGACTTTCTCTTAGTGGATTGTACTTACAACTTTCTCACTCAAACTTCTGGGTCTGTATATATTTGCCTACGGGCACACTACTTTGGAGTCACTGCGAGTGCGCGTGACATGGGAGTGCAGCTGAGGCTGTACATGTGTATATATTTGTATATTGGTTAGTTAGTGTTGGGTTATGTCTTTATTCTTTATCGCTTTAATTTAAAAGAATCAAACGAAAAAAAAAATTACATGTTTTTCCGCGTAAAGTTTATTTTTGGTTACTAAAGTGACACCCGGAAATCGGGGTGTTACAGATGTCGGATGAGAAAACTTCGTTCTGAAGAGAGATTCAAAACATCGACAGAAATAGGTGTACGCCCGTGGAATCTTCGTTTGAAGCTCCGAATAGAAAAATTCTTCATCGTCGGTTGATTTTAGGTTTCTTGAACTATCAGGGATTTAGTTTTGGCAAACCTCCGAGAATTAGAATCGGACGTTCGTACATTTCAGGGTTTCGTATCGAAATGCTTGTCATGGAAAGATTAAGAGAAGTTCTAACATTTCTTTGAAGATCTTTGGAATTAGTTTCCATCGTGTCTTTAAGTGTAAATTAATCGTTTACGATCGCTCTCGTCCTAGATATAAGTGAATACTACTTGCGCTATAGCTTATATCGACTTTAATACTATCCTTAGCCTTTCCTGAACTTTCTCCTTCATAAATTAATTCCATTCGATAAACTTGTTCAGGTTTTCCTTCAAGTTACATCGAAACTAATCGTGAATAGGAATTTTATTCGGTTTATTCTAAGCTTAAAAACTTGGGTCTCACAATCAAACTCCAGCCCAAGAGTTTTACCCAGAAGCCAAACTCTTGTGCTCCTCGTCAGGTATCTTATAGTACCACTTCTTACTGGCTGGCTAGGTGACACTACTACTGATTGAGAATTTCCGGTGGTTGGGAGTTTAGGTTTCCTGCCTCTCTTCTTGGCTAATTGAGGCACAATCGGTACTGCACTCGAGATCTGTGACTCCAAGTTGGAGCTTAAAATTTTCTTGGGTCTACCTCTTCTCTTCTTAGAGGAAATAATTGGGGTCTCCGATTCTCCCACAACTATGTAGTTAGGTGACGATGGGGAAAATCCAGCAGAAGTGACCACAATAATTGAAGCCCCAACTGGAAGAGTCCCAATAAAATTGTTAGTGTATCGGGTAATTGGGCCTTTTGTGCCCAACTCACAGCCCAATTGAGTTTCCAAGGGTTTCCACCTCCAATTATTCTCTCCAGAGATATTCACGGTTTGAATTTGTTCCCTACCCACCAACTTGAGAGCATTTGACCCTTTAAAAGTCACCTCCAGATCACGTGCGCCTCCAAAAGTTACCTCAAAATCTGAGGAAAACCCGTTCCAGAGACCATCTAGTCCCGTCAAAACAAAGTTGAGGAAAATGTTGTCCTCTGATCGTACCACTATCTGTCCATTCTCAAAAAAACACCAATGACTGAAGGTCTCCTTCTTTGAATTTTCAAAAAAATCCCCCAAAATATCTTCATTGGTCCGCACCCTTTCTGATGCTACTCTGAACATCATATTTGTAGCTTCGTTGACCCCTACCTCCTGACAGGGATGTGTCCCTGTTTCCAACACTTCCGATGAGGCATTCTCTGGCTAGACATCCTCTTGAGCGTCTTCAGATTCCTCCACCACCGTTCCCTCTGAGGAACGAGGCGAATCGTTCTTTCCTGTGCTGGAGTTGTCCATGCTCCAAATCGCCTGAATCAATTGATCTTCAATATCTCTCATATCTTCACCTTCCATTATCACAGTGATGCTTTGGTCTTCGACTTGAATATCCACCTTCCTTATTTCGACGAAAGGTGTCGGTAAACTCACACGGTTTTCTGTTGCTTCATCCACACTAACGAACTCCCCCACATATCCTGCCAATAGAGCAAAGAAATCTCTATTCCACAGTCCCAACGGAGTGTGCCAAATCCTTATCCAAGTGAAATATTTGGTGGGTTTGTCAAAAGGTGTAGCAGTTTTCATAACTGTAAAAATGTTACCGAGCTCTCCTTCATTACTGAGAAACTGAAACATCTCTTCTTGAGTGCAAAATTCGATTGCAGCTTCCCTAGCCCCTATCGAAGACACCTTGATCTGAGACCAGCTATGACATCGCAGAAAATCCTCCCCCTGTTGAGTGCTTTGAAGCCCTCTTAGCGATGCCACTATTGTTCTCCCTACCCTCTCCTTATCTTCATTTTTCATCTGGTAAGACCCTTCAGACATCACAGGCGCTTTCCTTTCAGTGCTGGCTTTACTCTTTTGTTTCCATATCTGATTTGTAGTTCCCTGAGCTCTGGTGCGTCTTCTGATGTGGATCCGATTCACCTTGATGGTCCTAGAAAAGAAAGGATATCTAGCTATGGACATGTTAATGGTTTTGTTCCCCAGTTTAGATCCATTTAGCAATCGAATGGCCTCTTTTGCAGCTGCTACATCGTTGAATCTCACAAAACCAAACTTGCCTCTTCTATGCTTTTTTCTTAGCTTCTGCACAAAAATCCCAGCTGTCCTTCAAAACTTTGAAAAAGTTTTCTTGACTTTGTCATATGACATATTGTCATCCAAACCATCAATGAATAAGGTGCAGTAACTTTCTTTTTCTTTGCATAAGCTCCTTTGGGCCCTATAATGGGATTGTGCAGGTCTGCCTTGGATGTGTTTTGCTTGATGAAACTCCCTCTGCTCCGATCTCCGCTTCACTGGTGCCACCATAAAGCTTGATCTTTGTTTCTCCAAACCTTGCCTCTGCTGATCCTCAGCTTGTTGGACCCTGGTGCACCATACCCCTTTGGTTCTAGAGAGAAGGAGGAGCACATCTCTCTTCTAATGTTGGAAGGCATAATTAGAGTCTTTAGTTAAATTTAAGTTTTTTGCTATTTTAGAGTCATCATTTGCATAATAGTCCCTTTTAAATCTTTTATTGCACTTTTAGTCCCTAGGATTGTGTCTTTTTGCATTATGGTCCTTGGTCTAGCATGATAGAGGAATTGAGGGGAAAATGAGAAATATATGATTCTAACATGTGTTGAATAATTACCTGAACTTCCATGGCTTGATGTGCATATTTGATGGTTTGTGGTTACAAGCTATGTATATGGATCATTTAGTGTGCAACCAAGGTTTAAATGCTTGTCTAGGAATCTTTCTTGGAGAGGAGTATCAAAGGATGAAGATGATTAGGGCCAATGAGGTTTCAAGACCAAGCAATGAAGAGAAATAGAGTTGTTGAACTGCATTAAATTGTGAGTTTCGAGCTGAAGAATGAAGAAAATATGCTGCCAGCGAGGCCTGGCCACATATGCGTGCACATATGGCACGAACATGAGTTCCAGGTCAGTGCCATGACACTTTGAGGATGTGTTGGCTGCATGTGCATGCATATATGGCACGCACATGCGTGCCTAGTCAGTGCCTTGTCCTTTTTGCACGCATGTGTGTGAAGAAGTGGCACGCACATGCGTGCCCAGTCGACAGCTTTTTTCCTATAAATAGATCTTTTGTATTTTAGTTTCAAATCTTATTTTTTCTGAACAATAGCTTGTGTAAGGTGTTTTGGAGCATTTCTAAGGCTTCTTCTCAAGTTAGAATTATGTTTTCCATAGTCATGCTTGGATAAGTTTCATCAAGCACTTGAGATGTGAATCCCTAACTTGTTTATGTTTTAGTTTCTACGTTATATATGGAATAAGGTTTTCTTCTATGAGTCCATGTTCCATGTTTCAATATTAGCTTGAGTGCATACAAGTTGTTTAATGTATTCTTAGTATACATGGAAAATTGGCTTAGAACAGGGGACTTGGGATGTGATTGGTTAGTTCACCTGCACCTTAGGAATGAGGGTGGGGACTGGTAGTTGATGGTCTGATATAAGAACTTCATCTTCAATTAAGTTAATTGCAGGTAGCTAAAAAATCAGACTAATGAGACTTAATTGAAAGTTTTACTTGACTTGAGGAATCAACACTGAAAGAACAGGGCTAAATCAACCATAGAATGAACTCCATGAAATTCCATAGTCTCTTTTATCTAAAGATAACTTTTTTTGGTGAAGCTAAACTCAAGTGCTTGCTCTTAACTTAATTTCTTCTTTGATTTTGAAAACTAAGCTTTCTACCAATCAAACTTATAATTTGTCTTTACTTTCTTGTGTTCTAAACAACTCTTGCTTGTGTGAATTGGTGTTTTCCCACTCCCTGTGGTTCGACAATCTTTTATATGACTTCGAGCGTACAGTATAAAACATCGTACAACTAAAACTCATGGTACAAAATCATAAAACAACCATAGAAAACACTCTCAAGTTCATCAACTCAAATATTTGGGCAACTACTTACCTCAGCACAAGAAATTAACCAAAGGAGATGAAGATGGAGATGGTTGCAGTTTTGGAGCTCAAAGGAAGGTTCCAAGACTTTCTTTCGTCAACTAAGCTTCAAGGATCATCAAACAATACTCAAGAACCCAAAAATTTCTCATACTCTCCTTCTCTCTATTTGGTCGTGGAATTGTGGGTTGTTTGTGTTGAGTTTCTTTTTTTTGTTTAATGGTTTAAGTAGAGAAAATGTGTGGTTGATAACGTTAATCACCTTTTAACCTCTCATTAGGACATGTAACCCTCCACAAGATGTGTAGAAGTGTTCTAGGAGTGGCACACACCCCAAAAATATCTCGGGGCAACGTACACAAAATCAGTTTGTTTTCGACCTGAAACTTTTCCACGACTGGGATTTTTTTTTTTATTTTAAAACTAGAATCCTTTTATTAATTGGAATTTTTTGGTGATATCAGGATTTTCTAAACAGAGTTCCGGACATGCTTGTTCGGGGTCCAAAAGTTATCTACTGAAACGCTACAGTAGGTGATTAAATCTTCCCTTTGTTCTGAAACTAAAACCTATCAACATTAAGTCAAAACTCACCAAATTACGAGTATATTATCATCATGATAAGGAAAATATTTAATTTCCACTCAAATAATGAATTGATGTATAAATCTCATTCTTGGCGACAAAGCGTCGTTTTTTATCGTTTTCGCAATGTGACTAAATTTTTCGGTAACTCCCATAAGGAAACGCAAAGGGAAATAAATTTGATAAATCCATCATACAAAGCCACACATAAAAGTCACGCCAACGAGATTTAAAGCACTTATTCTCAAAAGAACCCTAAGACTAAGTATGGTTGGTCGACCACCCTATGAGTCTAGGTACATTAAATGGATGCAGTTACAAGTAATAGAAAGGTAAAAGAGTGATAACCAAGCAAGTGAGCTTAACCCAGAAGCTAGTAAAGACTTGGTCATAACACCGCCTCCAATACTCTAACATGGCAAGTTGGATGCGCCCTCACCACTTCAAAGCTCCTTAGTGGACTTCTTTGTAATGGGTCACCTTTGGTATGTTCGCAGGACCCATCATTGATATCATGGGTGCTCTGCCCAAAACCCCGAGCGGTACAACACTAAATCGGGAAATTAATCAAGTTTATTTCCCTTACTTAATCACGGGTCTGACATTAATCCATCTCTAATTAGCGATTGAATAACACTCTCAAAATTTTTTCCCTCATACAACGATATATTTTGCAACGAAATTTTCCGAATCGGAGAAAATTTGTCATAAAATCCCTAAACTGTCTAGTGAATAATATAGACAGAATTAGCAATGGATTGTTAGAGATATAATTTTTCCGTCACTAATTAAAAAAATATCAAACTCGTTATAAACTTGTCAAACCATCACTATATCCGTCGCTATTAGCAACATATGTTTTCCTTCTATAAATCATGTTACTAATATCATTCTATATTTTTCAATCTGTTTTGTCATATATTTACCAAAAGACTAGTAAAATAAGCTAATTATAAGCTTTCAACTAGATTACTAAAAACATGTACTAAAAAATAATATAATATGTTTCAACTTTCTAATACTCATTAAATTATTACTAGTGCATCTATTGACTACATAATTTGGAGGTAGATGCTGCAATAATATAATATTATTTCTCCATGAGGTAGCATGGGCGACCTCCTTTATATTATAATTAGATAACCACCATAAGTGTCTAGGTACATTGAATGGATGTGGTTACACGTAACAAAAGGTAACAGAGTGATAACAAAGCAAGTGAGCTTAACTCGGAAGTCAGTAAAGACTTGGTCATAGCACTTCCTCCCAGGGCCGGCCCAAGGTCAAAGCCATCCAAGTAAGGGCTTTAGATCCCCAAATGTTTTTTAACTAAGTAAAAAAGGCCCCCAAATGTTTTTCTTACTAAATCAAAAAAGCCCTAAAAAATGAAGCATTGATTGAGATTATCAGAAATAGCACAAGAAAGGTGGGTTTGAATTGTGCCATTAAAAAACTTGGTTTTCCAAACGATTGAGATTTTTGTTGCTTGTGTTGGGATCGTTTGGTGTAGCGGATAAGTGAGCATAGAGAAACTAAGTATTCTTTTTGCCCTAGCCTCTCTAGGAAAACCAAGTATTCTTTCACCACTACCTCTTCAGGCATTAACGAGTATTCCTTTAGCCACTGCCTCTCCAGGCATAACAAGTATTCTTAGGACTTCTCCTTGAAAAGAATTATGCAGGGCTTTTCCTTAAGCAATATTTTTCACGATCGTTTGCTTCTATAAAATGCTCTTCTTCTAAGAGTGCTGGTAGAACATTTCAATCCATGAATCATAAAGTATTGAGAGTAGGATGTGACTCGAATAATATATTTTATGTTAGATTGCATCAAAGATTAATTGAAAGAAGACGGTGATGATGATCTTTTCTAAATTATGAGCTAGAAAGCTTGCTTGCAATGTCTTCAGATCGTTCCCTTTATACTTTTGAATCTTTTGTGAGATGAAAGATAGTCGTTGGATCGTGTTCTTCACAGAGCTTCTATCTGTTGGATCAAACTGTACTTTGTGTACTTATGCCAGGAGCATTAATTGTGTAGTACTGTTTGATAAAGATCTTTTGCCGAAAGGATGTAGTCTGGCATTGAAAAGGGAAAATTTGAAGAAGATTCAAGCTCTCAGAGGCGTCAATGGAACCAATTTCTTGACGACGCTTCCATTTCCCATAACAGGCCTCTTGATAGCAAAACCGCAAGTGCACAGATTGACCGAAGTAATACAAAGATATCGAACCACAAGGACATTTGTTTATCAATTTCTTCTAAGAGTTTAGTGTTCAGAATGTGAAAAAGAAAGCAATATAAGTTTGAAGTTTTGTTGTGTTTAACATACTTGTGATGAAAAGCAAGAACTGTAATTCAGATGAAGAAGTACCCTGGGTAAAGTTTCACTTAGTTCAATTATGTTTCATACAACCAAATCCTTATATGAACTTTAGAACCCCTTCTATGGTGATGTAGCCTTTACCTTTACTTTTTAATACCTGAATCAAGAAAATCATTCAATCTCAGGTTGCTAAGCCTAATTCTTTAATACCTAGTCAATTCAATTGAAGAATTATTGTTCTATGTTCAAGCCAACACAATAAGTTCCCACCCTTATACATAAGGGGTAGATAACAAATCAATCCAATCTCAGGTGCCTTAATCCTTACCAACTACCGTTGTCCAAGAAGAAAGACAAACACTTGCATGCATTCAAGAGAGTATTGAAAAAAAGAAAAGATACATAGAAATGAAACTTTATTCATATAAGAAACTCATAAGTTCAAACCATAATCAAAGCTAAGGTTCACTTCACCCAAAGTACAAAGATAAACTAGCCAAGCATGGCTAGGGAATTCATAATACAAATTAAAAGAACAAAAACATGAAATAAGAGTAACAAAAAGCCACCCACAAGCTCCAAGAAACTAAAACTCTAAGTTTTGTTCATAAAATTACAAGTTACCTAAAAGAAATAACACAAACTCTATTTATAGAGTTTCCAGCGGCCACCCACGCATGTGCGTGGAGGCAAACCGTTAAAATGCAGCATCAGGTTAGTCCACGTCGCATGCGTGACCTTCAGGTTTGGTCAACACACATGTGCGTGGCCTAGTTGCGCACTTGCGTGGCCTTTAGGTTTTTCCTCTTTTCTTCGAGGTGCACATGCGTGGCTCATCTGGTTTTTCTTCAATTTTGTAACTCCCACTTCTCCTATCGTCATGGCTCATTACTTAGCCTTCCATCATCATCATTAGCCATCAAAATCCTATCAAACCTGAAAAGAATCTCAAGAACCCATCAAAACAACAATGTAACTCATGAGAACATGCATTTAATCACAATTATTTAGCTTTCTTCCAATCAATTCATCAAATGAAACTCCTAATATGCAATCAACATTCATGAATTCAAAAGACTTCAGCTCAAACCTAACCATAGAAATTACAGTCTAACTAAAACTAATAAAAAGACCAAGTAAATAGATTAAAAACACTTAAACTAATGCAGATGCAATTATGAATTAAAAAGGGACTCAACTTGACTTAAAACTAAATAAAGGACTCAAAAAGGAAAAGAAAGAAACTAGAACGACTCAACAATCATAGAATAAACTCGGGTTATCACCTCTCAAGAAGATTTAGTTTTTTATTTATTTAATGTGTGCGTGGGTTTATATTTTTTTGTTAATGTGTGTGAGGTATATGTGTGTGGTCAAGAGTATATGTGTTAGGTTTCTAGTTAATGTGTGGGAGATGAATATGTTTTTTTTTTCTTGGGTAACATGATGAAGAAGATGAAGATTGACAGTCATGATGAAGTTTGGAGAATAAGATAATATGATGACGAATTGATGATTGATGACCGGAATTTATATGATGTTTTTAGAATTTTTTCTTGCTAGTTTTGAGTCTTTTTCTTGTGTCTCATGTAGTGTTTCATGCATTCTCATGCATTTTTACTTTTATATTTGCATTTGCATTAGTTTAGTAATTTTGTAGTTTTATAAGGGTCTTTCTTGCATTTTTATAAAGTTTAGGTCTTGCATGTGTTTTCCATTGAATTGTGAGGACTATTGTGCTTAAAAGCCCTTTGTATTTCTTGATATTTTTCCTTGTCTTGGTCCTTAAGTGCTTCAGCAGGTAACTCATAAACTCATAAAGAGGGAAGGCCAAAAAGCTTGAAGAATTGATGGAAACATTCAAACGGGGTTACAAGAAGCCAAAAAGACTATTAGAACGTGTGTCTGGTGCTCGAGCGCCAGGCCTTCCAGTAGCAAGGAAGTTGGCTTCTGCCTTATGGGCGCTCAAGCGCCCCAGGGCAGCGCTTGAGCGCCCCAGGGCAGCGCTTGAGCGCCCCAGCTTTTAGTGGTTTTCTTTTGTAATCTTTGATACTCATTCTGTAACACCCCGATTTCCAGGTGTCACTTTAGTAACCAAAAGTAATCTTTACGCGGAAAACAGGTAATTTTTTTTTTTCCGTTTTCTTTCCTTTAAATCAAAACGATAAGGAAGTAAAGACAAAACCCAACTACTAAACTAACCAACATACATCAAATATAAACATGTACAGCCTCAGCTGCACTCCCACGTCACGCGCACTCGCAGTGACTCCAAAGCAGTGTGCCCGTAGGCAAATATCTACAGACCCAGAAGTGTAAGTGAGAAAATTAAAATTACAAACCACTAGGAGAAAGTCGGCCTCAATATGGCCTAAGCAAAGACCCCTATGGTCCAACTGACTCACTGTGATCCCTCAGTAAGAGAACCACACGAAAAGTCATGCGTCGGAACCTACCCGATCCCAAAAGCAAAACGAATCAGAGCTCTACACAAAACATGACGCCTGCCCAAACCTAACCTCCCAGTGCCAAACCCACAACGATCTGAAGTCGGCAAGTTGAAGCTCAACTCTATGCGCCATAGAACTCCTTTCGTCAGACGTCCACGCTCGTCAGTCCGGTCCTCCATGACCCTTCCCCGATACGTCGCCCGGTGACCCGCTACATCGATCACCCAAGCGGTGGGGGCATCCCGATCCAGCAGCTCATATCTGATCCCCCCCGAGGGAGAGACGGTCGAGAACCAGTCGACCATCGACATCTGGCAGCAGGCCGACCGCCCAAACACAAACATACAAACAAAGCCAAGGCGCTAGGGTCAACTCACAGCAATAAGTACATATACACTCAACATGTGACGGGGTATATATATAAGTTGTTATATAAGCATATAAGTAATCCTAGCATGTTATGGCTCTAACATTGCTTCAATAAACAAACAGCACACAGTCTCAGTCAGCATGAATGTATGCGTGAAATGCACAATATGAATCCGGATTTGTGACGCGTTCCCGTTCGCCACAAGTGAAGCATTTTCACTATGGATGGACCATTCCCGTTATCCATCCTGGATGAAATCCATCCTGGATGAACCATTCCCGTTATTCATCCTTGGTGAACCATTCCCGTTATTCACCGAATGATGAACCATTCCCGTTATTCATCATTAATGCAAGGTGAACCATTCCCGTTATTCACCATGATATGCACAGGTGAACCATTCCCGTTATTCACCCGATTGAATGCAACGTGGTTAGCCAAACAACGAATCGTCCTTACCACGAAAGTGTCTAGCTCACAACCCAATCTCAACAAACCCATGAGTTAGTGTCGGTCAATACAACACAACTCGGAGTAAGTGTCGGTCAATACAACACAACTCCAACAAGAAAACACAAGGGTCTAGTGTCGGTCAATACAACACAGCCCAAACAACAAGAGCGCTAGGTGTCGGTCAATACAACACCGCTCCAACAACAAGAGAACCCAAGGGATTAGTGTCGGTCAATACAACACAACCCCATCAACAAGAGTACGTAAAGTACTCGGTGACTTTCAATCATCACCATAGCTCACCTTAGTGGCTTTCCCCAATTCCGATAACTCTCCAAACCCACAACAAAGGTCGACTTTTCCCCGTCTTTCGTAAATGTTTTCCCCTTTAGTTCTCCTATAACTATTCATTTAGTAAAAACGTTTCGAATTGAATTAGTCAGGTTATGAGTTTATTTCTCAAAGTCTAGGTTTCCCAAGTCTTTAGTTTACAAAATTCTATTCATTCTAGGTTTTCCGAAAACCAACCACCCAAAAGAAGTTTCCCGGGGAAAGTCTAAGTAAACCAACGAATCCCAACAAATGGCTAAGTCCCAAACCCCTCGTTTGAACTTGCCTAGGGTTGCTCATCCAACCCGAAACATCAAAGATAACCAGATCAATGAATCTCCACTCCGAAGTCGCGTCAAAACGCACAATCCAACAAAGCACAACATCACAACATCAGTTCATCAACATAATCAACATCAAAGTAAAGCATAAGTCGAATTGATCGACGCCTATCATGCATTCATAGCTAATATATAGTAAGTTGCCCTAACCTTCGACGCTTTCCTTACTAAGTTGCGACTCAAATCAAATCCAGTCATATCTTTGCTTTCCCGTGTTGGCTCACTTCCGTTTGTTCTTTGGCTTCGTCGTCAAGCGCTTCCGTCCTTCTTACCCTTCACATGTTCACATACTAAACCTTAGCCTCTAAAGTCACATCTAAAGTTCCAGAACAAACTTAGCCAATCTTTCTAGCTCACTTAGGCTAAATGCACAAACTTTATGTTTCAGGGACTAAAGTCCAAAGATAAAATATTTGTGAGTTTTAAAGAAAGGTCCTTAAAAAAACCCATTTTGCAAACCAGTCCTCAACTTTTAAGTAATTCAACCATAGTCCCTTGATAAGCACATAATCACGAAAAGGTCCTCATATAAAGGTAAGTTATCTTTCAACCCTCAATCTTTAATAAATTTATCAAACAGACCCCAATACTTTTAAAACTCCAGTTTAACCCAAAACTTCTCAGCCTCTTGTGTTTAAGCCCAAAGTTTTGTCACCATAAACTTAACTTATGATTTTCACTAAATAAAAACAAGTTTCAGAATTGATTTTCCAAACCCAAAACACATGTCATAGGCTCGGCCACGACTACATAAATATGTATAAATTTTCCTTTTTCCCCAAATCACTTCCAAAGCCATTTTTAACATTTAAAAATAACTAATCAAGGCTTAAATTAAAATCATTAAAATCCCAAAATCACTTAACTAAAAAAAACAACTTTTTAGAAAACTAATCAGTGAAATCTATAGATCCGGTGATAGGGAACAACAATTGTAAAAGCACTTTGGATGAAAGTCATTTTTGAAAAAGCATAACAAATCAAAACTCAATCTTTACCCATTAAAAACATGATAAAAAGGAGAAGAGGTTTTACCATGAAAATGCCTTAGAGGTGGTGGTGGTTTGTGCCTTGCGTGGGTGAAGAGAGAACCAAGGTGGTGGCTTGATCATGAAGGAAAAAGGCACAGTTGTGTGTGGGCGCTGCCACAAAGAAAATGAACGAGATGAGATTGGTGATGAGAACAAGATGAAAGGAACAAGGATTATAAATTGCTGCAGAAACCAATTGAAAATGAGAGTAAAGAGAGTGGTGAGGAAAAGAAGACGTGAATAAGAGAAAAAGAGGGACTACGGTGTGCGCATTCTGCCAGGGAAAGAAATTTGGAAAGAACAAAGTAGAAACATGTGGTAAAATGAATGGATTGGCCAACATGAAAGACGTAGAGCAAGAAAGGCCAAGTAAAAAGATGAGATATTTATTAATCGGTACAGATTGATTTAGACACTGAATGATTTAACTCATAGAGTTAAGATAAAAATATAAGGGTGATATATTATTATCCCAAAAATTATGAGGAACTCTATGAAACGATAAAATATAAATTTGAATCACGTTGAGCAAAATAAACTGATCCATGAATCAAGAAATGAGTAGAAACTAAGCTAAAGAATAATTGTGAGACAATTAGAACAAATATGACGTTGTCATATTATGCAATTAATCTAAGTATCGATCCAAGAAAGGGCGATACTTGCATCGGGTTCATTTAAGTGAGAAAATGGCTTGAACGTAGTATGAGTTGAAATATGTCGCAAAACTACTTTTTGCGTTTGACGTCGGATGAAGAAACTTCCTTCTGAAGAAAGGTTGGAAACGTCGAAAGAAATCGGGCTACGCGGATGTAAACTTCGTTAGAAGTCCCGAATAGAAAAAGTCTTCATCCATTGCTCGAAAATAGGGGTTCGAAGCAAAGAAATTAGCGTCGGCGGACATCCGAAAAGTGAAACCTATCGTGCGTACAGTCCAGAGTTCCGAAATGAAACGCTGGTCGATGGAAAAATAAAGAGAATCTTTACATTTTCCGAGAGTTCGAAATCTCACTCAAAACGTTGCTTTAAGAGCGAAATAGCCTATTCTGGACACGCTCGCCCTAAGGCAAGTGTGCGGACGACTCGCACTAACTCCGAAAACGACCACGCAACATTCCTCAAGCATTTCCTGAACTTCCCTCTTCATTAATCTTTCTCAAATACCAAACTCCTGTCACGCTTACACTGATTCTACGCGTGAGTCGGAAACTTAACTTGTTCTGAAAATCCAGGTCTTACAATACTCGCCTCCAAAAAGAAAGTTTCGTCCTCGAAACTCAGAGTTCAGCAAAAAGTCCGGAGTATAGTTCCTTGATCTTATCTTCCAATTCCCATGTAGTATTGCCTGTGTCATTGTTCCTCATAACCTTTACTTAAGCAATCTGTTCTCCCCTTAATTGTTTCACTCTTCTATCCCCACTGCTAACTGTCGGCGTCTCAAAAGACAAAACATCATTCAACCTCATGTCGTCTGGCTCGATTACTTGCGTCGGACCTCTGCTTGAAATGATACCGGTTGGCATTCCGTGCAGTCGCACCATCTTAGCCACTTACTTCTTTACTTTCGGTCGTCCGAAATTCTTCTTAAGCTCGGTGCCTCTCTGTCATCTTAAGGTAAATACTCAACTCGTCCTCGTGATCTTCATCTACAGTCCAAAACTCCACTTGTCCGTTCGATAACTCCTAGACGAAATATTGCGTTGGAATCTAATAGTCCATTAACGTCACATCCAACTTCGTAACTATCATCACTCGCACAATGAAATCAATCTCCTACTTAGTCACCATTCGAATTAAAACTCGACTCATGTCCTTATTTCTTGTCCTTCACTAATCTTATCCCCTTCAACATCAATTTATCAACAACTTATAAGATAATCCTCCTCTTAATATCTAACAATCCATTATTATCATCTTCTTCCTCAAAACTTCCCTCACTCAAACCTATTTACACTTACTGAAATTCCTAACACTTTGCACAAATCGAGACTTATCCTCTAGAAGATTAAATCATAAATATACCTCAAGGGACTTAACTAGTCATTTCATCTTCCGATCCTTCAACATTCTTAGATTTAACTGTTATCGTAACCGCTAACACCACTAAATCTCTCAAATGTACATAAATCTCAGCTCACTAGGTCAACCTTAGCCCTAGGATTCTCATTCAACTTTAGTAAAATTCACTTGTTACCCGTAATATGCATCATCAAAATCCATAACAAAGTCCCATTGACTCTTATACTCTACGAAACTCGTCAAAATATAACAACCTCAGGTATTCATCTTAATACTAACACCTTCCTTTTTGTGACTCAATCACCATCTCGTCAATCAACTTCTTAATCTCTCAATCAAATTCTGACAACCTTCGAGTCTTACACACCTTAGACAGACATTCATAGATTTAAAACCTAAACCTTCACCAAGTTTGTGAAGGTGTGAAAAACGACTAGAAGGGGGGGGGGGTTGAATAGCGTTTTGAATATAAAAACTTTCCCCTTAAGATTTAAAGTAAATCTTTTCGGTTTCTCTAAGATAGATGGTGCAGCGGATAAAGATAGAGAGAAGAGAAAAGCACACAAGTATTTTATCCTGGTTCACTTGATAAATCCCTCAAGCTAATCCAGTCCACCCGTTAAGGTGATTTCTTCCTTCTTAGAATGAAGGCAATCCACTAATCAGATAATTGTTACAACTGCACTTGAAACCTACAAGTGACTAACAATACACTGACTTAGCTATCACTAAGATTCACTCTCTTAGTCTTCTCTAGGATCCGATCAACCTTGATCTCCTAAAGGAATCACCACTAAGATTCACTCTCTTAGTCTTCTTAAGGATACTGACCTACCTGGTCCCTTAAGGAAAATCAAACAACTGTTTGAGGTTGGTGTTTACAAAGGTTTGCTTCTAAATAAGCTGAGTGTAAACCAAATAAGAATAGATGAAGAAAGTAGAGGCTTGAATCTTTTCTTGTATTGCAGCTCTTGATTTTTCTCTCTTAGCTTTCTTCTTTTCTTCAGCCTTTTATAGTCCAAGGTGCAAAGGATATTTCTGTTGAGAGAATATGACCGTTGGAGGGCATTTCTGGAACTTCCAGAACCTGCTGTGGCTGAACCTTGGTAGGTAGGCTTTTCAGAATAGTACACTGCTCTTGTACTTCTAGATAGAGACATTTGCCTTTAACCATTGACTTCTGATCAGAGTTATGCTTCGTGTTGGAACTTGTGAAGCTTGGTGATCAGAGTCAGAGGGATGCTTGGATCCTCTGACCTTCGTAACTTCTGCTTCTGGACCTTCAGAGCTTCTGAACCTTCAGAGCCTCTGGTCCCTCAGAGCTTCTGGTCTTCAGATCTTCTGATCCTCAGATCTTCTGATCCTCTGATCTTCTGATCCTCTGATCCTCAGATCCTCTGATCTTCAGATCCTCTGATCCTCAGATCCTCTGATCTTTAGATCTTCTGATCTTCAGAACTTCTGACGAATATATCTTCTGGTGTCAGAATCAGAACCTGTTTGTCAAAACACTCAAGACAAACATTAGAGTATCATAGTTGTTCATCCACAAATAAATACTTGTTATCATCAAAACATAGAGTTGTACCACATGACCAAATCTTGATCTTACAATCTCCCCCTTTTTGATGATGACAAAACCATGTATTTTGATGAACAACTCTAAACAAATAAACTGAATACACTCAGAGTATAAGGTATCAGAGTTAAAACTTATCCTGATGTGCATAGTTTATCTTGCTCCTTCTGAATCCAAGACTCGTGCTTGATTCTGAGCTAAGCTCCCCCTGAATCTAATACTTAATATCAATGTTAGTAATATCTAGATTCTGAGCTAAATAATATAGGAGTTGTCAAGATACTATAAGTTCTCCCCCTTTTTGTCATAAGCAAAAAGAATGAAGGTGGAAAAAAATAGTAAGAGCAAAAGACGAAATACTCCCCCTCAGAAGTAATACCAAGGGATACTTGGCTGCTGATTAGTATATCTTCTTATGAGAGCAGAAGTGTCAACGTCCAGAGGTTCTGGTGACATCTCCATTCTGGAAAAAATTCCATCTTCAGATGCTTCAGAATGAGAAGCTATGAACCTACTCTTCTTCTGATGACGCAAGTCAGAAGTTGTAGTAGCATCTTCTGATGTTGTTGCTTCTGGTTTGACAAGTTCTGAGTCTTTGTTTCTATCTGAAACAGTCATGCTCATCTCTACAAGCTTTTTCAGCTAGCTTTGACTTGACCAAATCTTACTCTACTGATGTCTCCAAGATTAACTTCACCTTCAGATTCAAGTTTTGGATCTTGGGACATATGTCTTTCTCCCGTCATGTGTTGCTTGCATCCACTGTCCAGGTTCCATGGTTGGAGTTTCGATGGACCTATTGAAGATATCTGCAACATATATAATCTTATCCCTAGGTACCCACTTTCTGGGTCCTTTCTTGTTAGTTAGCCCAGAAGTTCTGACAACTTTGGGTCTTTCAGCAGGATAATGGAAAGGAATTTGAGCATGATATTTTGACATAGAGAAAGTTCCTTTCTTAAGAGATGATGCAGCAACTTCAGAAGGTTTAGAATAGACAATGCCATATATTCCATTTCTGCTTACGCCATAGATCATTGAAGCCATTAAGCTTCTGTCTACGCTTTTAGCCAGGAATCTTTGAAAAGACTTTTCATACTTAGATTCATTTCTACAATCAGAGGCATCACAAGCAACTATATCTTCTAACTTAGCAATCTGGTTCTTAAGCACAGAGTTAGAATTTACCAAAGCATGATTATCATTTTTCAAATCAGAAATAATTTTCTCATGTTCAGAAGGAGTCTTGGAAACAACAGATAAGTCCTTTTTCAACTTTTTATGCTTAGACAATAAAGAGTTATACTTATCCATGATATCAGACAAAGCATGTTTCAGTTCAGAGGTTGAGAAAGAAGCGAATACCTCATTTTCATCGTCTGAGGTAGGATCTCCTTCTGATGCTGAGTCAGAGTCAACAGCATCCTTTGACTCTGCTCCTTTGTCTTTGACAATAGCCATGAGTCCTTGAACTTCACCATCAGAGTCAACATCCTCTGACTCTGATTCATCAAAAGTCACCATCAGACTCTTCTTGGTCTTGAAATGCTTCTTTGACTTTTTGTCCTTTGATGAGCCTTTGAATTTGCTCTGCCTGTGCTTCCAGATGCAGTTGAGCTTTCTGGATATCAGAGTCAGCTCATCCTCATCAGAATCTTCAGAGTCTTCTGCTTCAGCTTGGAGAGCTTTTGACTTCTCAGATTTGGGTTTCAAAGCTATAGACTTCTTCTTCAGATCCTGCATTTCTGAGCGCTTCAGTTCATGGCATTTCAGTATGCTGATGAGTTCTTCTAAACTCATATACTCAACATCTCTAGTTAGCTCCAAGGAAGTTATCAAAGGCATCCAGCTTTACGGAAGACCTCTAAGGATCCTCATGACATGATCCGCAGTGGTGTAGCTATTGCTGAGGGGTCTTATTCCAGCAATAATCAACTGGAATCTGGAAAACATATCTTCAATGGATTCGTCAGTTTCCATTTGGAAGGATTCATATTTCTGGATCAAAGACAGTGCCTTTGATTCTTTCACTTTCTTGTTTCCTTCATGAGACATCTTCAAGGATTCAAAGATGCCCTTGGCGGAATCACGATCAGTAATTTTCTCATATTCTTCATATGAAATGGCACTTTGCAGAATAGCTCTTGATCGGTGATGATCTCTGAACTCCTTCTTTTGATCTTCACTCATCTTCTCCCTTGGGATTTTTACACCATGTTCATCAACAGGAGGGGTGTAGCCATCAACAACAAAATCCCAGAGATCAGGATCAAAGCCAAGAAAGAAGCTTTTGATTCTATCTTTCCAGAAATCAAATCTCTGACCATCAAAGATAGGTGGTCTTGCACTGTATTGATATTTGCTTGTAGTAGTGGTGGAATCCATGAGTTTTTCACACTGGCCCGGATCTACTGAACACTGTTAAGTGTGGTAATCAGAACTTGCGCTCTGATACCAATTGAAGGTGTGAAAAACGACTAGAAGGGGGGGTTGAATAGCGTTTTGAATATAAAAACTTTCCCCTTAAGATTTAAAGTAAATCTTTTCGGTTTCTCTAAGATAGATGGTGCAGCGGATAAAGATAGAGAGAAGAGAAAAGCACACAAGTATTTTATCCTGGTTCACTTGATAAATCCCTCAAGCTAATCCAGTCCACCCGTTAAGGTGATTTCTTCCTTCTTAGAATGAAGGCAATCCACTAATCAGATAATTGTTACAACTGCACTTGAAACCTACAAGTGACTAACAATACACTGACTTAGCTATCACTAAGATTCACTCTCTTAGTCTTCTCTAGGATCCGATCAACCTTGATCTCCTAAAGGAATCACCACTAAGATTCACTCTCTTAGTCTTCTTAAGGATACTGACCTACCTGGTCCCTTAAGGAAAATCAAACAACTGTTTGAGGTTGGTGTTTACAAAGGTTTGCTTCTAAATAAGCTGAGTGTAAACCAAATAAGAATAGATGAAGAAAGTAGAGGCTTGAATCTTTTCTTGTATTGCTGCTCTTGATTTCTCTCTCTTAGCTTTCTTCTTTTCTTCAACCTTTTATAGTCCAAGGTGCAAAGGATATTTCTGTTGAGAGAATATGACCGTTGGAGGGCATTTCTGGAACTTCCAGAACCTGCTGTGGCTGAACCTTGGTAGGTAGGCTTTTCAGAATAGTACACTGCTCTTGTACTTCTAGATAGAGACATTTGCCTTTAACCATTGACTTCTGATCAGAGTTATGCTTCGTGTTGGAACTTGTGAAGCTTGGTGATCAGAGTCAGAGGGATGCTTGGATCCTCTGACCTTCGTAACTTCTGCTTCTGGACCTTCAGAGCTTCTGAACCTTCAGAGCCTCTGGTCCCTCAGAGCTTCTGGTCTTCAGATCTTCTGATCCTCAGATCTTCTGATCCTCTGATCTTCTGATCCTCTGATCCTCAGATCCTCTGATCTTCAGATCCTCTGATCCTCAGATCCTCTGATCTTTAGATCTTCTGATCTTCAGAACTTCTGACGAATATATCTTCTGGTGTCAGAATCAGAACCTGTTTGTCAAAACACTCAAGACAAACATTAGAGTATCATAGTTGTTCATCCACAAATAAATACTTGTTATCATCAAAACATAGAGTTGTACCACATGACCAAATCTTGATCTTACAGTTTGGTCCTCTAACGACCTTTAATCCTTCAATACTTCTTAAATGAATATCCGTTCCTTAAAACTATAACTCCTTCACTTACCCAAACGACCTGATAAGTGTCGTCATGCTTCCACACTCACCACTTGATCCTGATATCCATAATCATAACTTATTATGCTAACATCATTCAAATCTTATCACATGGTCATTATGTCCGCAACCTCATAATCAACATCAATCGATCACCAACCTTAACACTCCACACAACCCAGAATTCCTTTACTTCAAGATCTCTCTTATATTATACCTCAATGGTCTTAACCCGAAACTCACCTTCAGGTCTTCAATCTTCTAAGATTCAACTCCTATTGTCACACCTACAACCATAAGATCTCTTACTCGTACGTGATTCTCGGCTCTCAAGATTCAATCTTAACCCTAAGATTTCAATCCAACTTAGTAAATCTCACTTAGTAATCTCAGCATATTTCCTTGGAATCCATATCACCAACCTCAAGTATTCAACTTATGCTAAAACTTTCTTTCTCCAACTTAATCATTAATTCAACACTTTTCAAATGAAAATTCATCTCTTAAGACTATAATGTCTCCACATATTAATCAAACGCTTAGCGAAACTTATTGCTCGAACTCGACTATAACAATCTAGTTCAGAGTTAATTCTTCTCACTCTTGCTACCATCAAGCTATCATCTAAAACCTGATTAAATCCAACTTATTTAGTCTCTAACAATTCCACTCAGCAATCACATAACCTATAACTTCATAACTTCCGAGAAACTACTTAATACTTTTCCAGCACTAAATCTCTTGACTTGGTCTACCTCTACTTGGAGTAATCACACGAACTAACCAATCAATGTCTATACGACACTCATCGACTTCCACAGATTCAAATCTTAATCTTTTACAATCAAATGCTTAACACGAACTTTCCTCCCAAATCCGACTAATCCTCAATCAATTCAAATTCATCTTACCCGTCCTTCTATCAAAGTCCATAACCAGCTGTGATTCCGAATATCACCCCCTCAATATTAGGTTGATCAGGCCTAATACATCGAAGGTGGAAATTTAGAAAAAACCCACTGGAACAGTCAATGAGTTCCTATCATCCAGTAGTCACAATTATCCTGATACTAAATCCTTTAAGGATCCCGCTACGGAACTACACACCCTCAACATAACACGTATACTACCCATACGGAATCTCCCTAAGATTCGTTCTTCAGCTACTAGCTTCCTCATAAACGCATCGGTGGAAAACTACTTTCTAGACTCAGTGTGCTATTCCCAACCTCGTGTAACTTCTATAGTTAAATCACGAGCAACCTCGAATAAGGTCCTACATCGTTCCCACGTTCTTCCTCGTTCAACTCCTCAGCTCTTGCCCTCCATGGCATGAATCCTTTCCTCTGGAACAAGTTGTTTTCCTTTCCCAACATTCCCTGATGATTCGCCCTTGAGTGCCTTGCAATCTTGGGAGAAATGTCCCGGTTGGTTGCAATTGAAGCATAGACTTTCTTTGGTCTTGCAGTTCACAGCTAGATGCCCCTCTCGGTTACACTTGAAGCATCTTCGTCCAATCACTGAGCATTTGTTAGCAAAATGCCCAAACTTTCTGCAACGAAAACATGTCACTCCTTTGTCACCATCTGGCTTCCCCCCCAGTATCAGCAGTCGTCGGTTTGTACTCTCTTGAGATAAGATTTCTTCCCTCGAAACGCTGATATGGTCCCCACTTATGGTAGCACTTCCTTCCGTTGTAGCCTTGGGAACCTGACCTCATTGGTCCCCCAGCTCCAGTTCGGTTCATTCCTCTTTGTTGATACATTGCTGTCGCCATCAGTCGTTGATGATGCTCACGTGTAGCCTCCGCCATCCGGTTAAGATCCACCATCCTATATCCCATCGAACGTCCGATTAGTACTAACCATACGGTAGCACTAGACAAACCACTCAATCCGATTGAGTAGTAACGCAAACAATTAGAGCGAAAATCGCTCTGCAGACAATCAATTTTCACTCTTTGCAGAGTCACACAACCTAGCACAGAAGACCTATTCCCCAAAGACTCCCAAAAGACTCGACTAAGCTCTGATACCACAATGTAACACCCCGATTTCCAGGTGTCACTTTAGTAACCAAAAATAATCTTTACGCGGAAAACAGGTAATTTTTTTTTTTTCCGTTTTCTTTCCTTTAAATCAAAACGATAAGGAAGTAAAGACAAAACCCAACTACTAAACTAACCAACATACATCAAATATAAACATGAACAGCCTCAGCTGCACTCCCACGTCACGCGCACTCGCAGTGACTCCAAAGCAGTGTGCCCGTAGGCAAATATCTACAGACCCAGAAGTGTAAGTGAGAAAATTAAAATTACAAACCACTAGGAGAAAGTCGGCCTCAATATGGCCTAAGCAAAGACCCCTATGGTCCAACTGACTCACTGTGATCCCTCAGTAAGAGAACCACACGAAAAGTCATGCGTCGGAACCTACCCGATCCCAAAAGCAAAACGAATCAGAGCTCTACACAAAACATGACGCCTGCCCAAACCTAACCTCCCAGTGCCAAACCCACAACGATCTGAAGTCGGCAAGTTGAAGCTCAACTCTATGCGCCATAGAACTCCTTTCGTCAGACGTCCACGCTCGTCAGTCCGGTCCTCCATGACCCTTCCCCGATACGTCGCCCGGTGACCCGCTACATCGATCACCCAAGCGGTGGGGGCATCCCGATCCAGCAGCTCATATCTGATCCCCCCCGAGGGAGAGACGGTCGAGAACCAGTCGACCATCGACATCTGGCAGCAGGCCGACCGCCCAAACACAAACATACAAACAAAGCCAAGGCGCTAGGGTCAACTCACAGCAATAAGTACATATACACTCAACATGTGACGGGGTATATATATAAGTTGTTATATAAGCATATAAGTAATCCTAGCATGTTATGGCTCTAACATTGCTTCAATAAACAAACAGCACACAGTCTCAGTCAGCATGAATGTATGCGTGAAATGCACAATATGAATCCGGATTTGTGACGCGTTCCCGTTCGCCACAAGTGAAGCATTTTCACTATGGATGGACCATTCCCGTTATCCATCCTGGATGAAATCCATCCTGGATGAACCATTCCCGTTATTCATCCTTGGTGAATCATTCCCGTTATTCACCGAATGATGAACCATTCCCGTTATTCATCATTAATGCAAGGTGAACCATTCCCGTTATTCACCATGATATGCACAGGTGAACCATTCCCGTTATTCACCCGATTGAATGCAACGTGGTTAGCCAAACAACGAATCGTCCTTACCACGAAAGTGTCTAGCTCACAACCCAATCTCAACAAACCCATGAGTTAGTGTCGGTCAATACAACACAACTCGGAGTAAGTGTCGGTCAATACAACACAACTCCAACAAGAAAACACAAGGGTCTAGTGTCGGTCAATACAACACAGCCCAAACAACAAGAGCGCTAGGTGTCGGTCAATACAACACCGCTCCAACAACAAGAGAACCCAAGGGATTAGTGTCGGTCAATACAACACAACCCCATCAACAAGAGTACGTAAAGTACTCGGTGACTTTCAATCATCACCATAGCTCACCTTAGTGGCTTTCCCCAATTCCGATAACTCTCCAAACCCACAACAAAGGTCGACTTTTCCCCGTCTTTCGTAAATGTTTTCCCCTTTAGTTCTCCTATAACTATTCATTTAGTAAAAACGTTTCGAATTGAATTAGTCAGGTTATGAGTTTATTTCTCAAAGTCTAGGTTTCCCAAGTCTTTAGTTTACAAAATTCTATTCATTCTAGGTTTTCAGAAAACCAACCACCCAAAAGAAGTTTCCCGGGGAAAGTCTAAGTAAACCAACGAATCCCAACAAATGGCTAAGTCCCAAACCCCTCGTTTGAACTTTCCTAGGGTTGCTCATCCAACCCGAAACATCAAAGATCACCAGATCAATGAATCTCCACTCCGAAGTCGCGTCAAAACGCACAATCCAACAAAGCACAACATCACAACATCAGTTCATCAACATAATCAACATCAAAGTAAAGCATAAGTCGAATTGATCGACGCCTATCATGCATTCATAGCTAATATATAGTAAGTTGCCCTAACCTTCGACGCTTTCCTTACTAAGTTGCGACTCAAATCAAATCCAGTCATATCTTTGCTTTCCCGTGTTGGCTCACTTCCGTTTGTTCTTTGGCTTCGTCGTCAAGCGCTTCCGTCCTTCTTACCCTTCACATGTTCACATACTAAACCTTAGCCTCTAAAGTCACATCTAAAGTTCCAGAACAAACTTAGCCAATCTTTCTAGCTCACTTAGGCTAAATGCACAAACTTTATGTTTCAGGGACTAAAGTCCAAAGATAAAATATTTGTGAGTTTTAAAGAAAGGTCCTTAAAAAAACCCATTTTGCAAACCAGTCCTCAACTTTTAAGTAATTCAACCATAGTCCCTTGATAAGCACATAATCACGAAAAGGTCCTCATATAAAGGTAAGTTATCTTTCAACCCTCAATCTTTAATAAATTTATCAAACAGACCCCAATACTTTTAAAACTCCAGTTTAACCCAAAACTTCTCAGCCTCTTGTGTTTAAGCCCAAAGTTTTGTCACCATAAACTTAACTTATGATTTTCACTGAATAAAAACAAGTTTCAGAATTGATTTTCCAAACCCAAAACACATGTCATAGGCTCGGCCACGACTACATAAATATGTATAAATTTTCCTTTTTCCCCAAATCACTTCCAAAGCCATTTTTAACATTTAAAAATAACTAATCAAGGCTTAAATTAAAATCATTAAAATCCCAAAATCACTTAACTAAAAAAAACAACTTTTTAGAAAACTAATCAGTGAAATCTATAGATCCGGTGATAGGGAACAACAATTGTAAAAGCACTTTGGATGAAAGTCATTTTTGAAAAAGCATAACAAATCAAAACTCAATCTTTACCCATTAAAAACATGATAAAAAGGAGAAGAGGTTTTACCATGAAAATGCCTTAGAGGTGGTCGTGGTTTGTGCCTTGCGTGGGTGAAGAGAGAACCAAGGTGGTGGCTTGATCATGAAGGAAAAAGGCACAGTTGTGTGTGGGCGCTGCCACAAAGAAAATGAACGAGATGAGATTGGTGATGAGAACAAGATGAAAGGAACAAGGATTATAAATTGCTGCAGAAACCAATTGAAAATGAGAGTAAAGAGAGTGGTGAGGAAAAGAAGACGTGAATAAGAGAAAAAGAGGGACTACGGTGTGCGCATTCTGCCAGGGAAAGAAATTTGGAATGAACAAAGTAGAAACATGTGGTAAAATGAATGGATTGGCCAACATGAAAGACGTGGAGCAAGAAAGGCCAAGTAAAAAGATGAGATATTTATTAATCGGTACAGATTGATTTAGACACTGAATGATTTAAATCATAGAGTTAAGATAAAAATATAAGGGTGATATATTATTATCCCAAAAATTATGAGGAACTCTATGAAACGATAAAATATAAATTTGAATCACTTTGAGCAAAATAAACTGATCCATGAATCAAGAAATGAGTAGAAACTAAGCTAAAGAATAATTGTGAGACAATTAGAACAAATATGACGTTGTCATATTATGCAATTAATCTAAGTATCGATCCAAGAAAGGGCGATACTTGCATCGGGTTCATTTAAGTGAGAAAATGGCTTGAACGTAGTATGAGTTGAAATATGTCGCAAAACTACTTTTTGCGTTTGACGTCGGATGAAGAAACTTCCTTCTGAAGAAAGGTTGGAAACGTCGAAAGAAATCGGGCTACGCGGATGTAAACTTCGTTAGAAGTCCCGAATAGAAAAAGTCTTCATCCATTGCTCGAAAATAGGGTTTCGAAGCAAAGAAATTAGCGTCGGCGGACATCCGAAAAGTGAAACCTATCGTGCGTACAGTCCAGAGTTCCGAAATGAAACGCTGGTCGATGGAAAAATAAAGAGAATCTTTACATTTTCCGAGAGTTCGAAATCTCACTCAAAACGTTGCTTTAAGAGCGAAATAGCCTATTCTGGACACGCTCGCCCTAAGGCAAGTGTGCGGACGACTCGCACTAACTCCGAAAACGACCACGCAACATTCCTCAAGCATTTCCTGAACTTCCCTCTTCATTAATCTTTCTCAAATACCAAACTCCTGTCACGCTTACACTGATTCTACGCGTGAGTCGGAAACTTAACTTGTTCTGAAAATCCAGGTCTTACACATTCCATTTTTACATAAGTTTAGAAGGAGATGAACATCTAGGAGAGTGAAAGAAGGCTTCCAAGCTTGTAACTCAGGTTCTTAGCCAAGCATGGCTAATCTATCTTCTTATGCTTTGGTTTTCATGTAAGACTTTTCATGTTTAAGTTATAATCTTAAGTTCTTTCCCACGTGATCTTCTTCTTTCCTTGAATCCCATTTTCTGAATTTCAATCTAAGCTTGTATGCATGCTTGCTTTATGCTTTTCTATAATCAGAACGGAAGTTTGTTATAGATTAGGGAACCGACTTGGGATTACCCCTTCTATCTTGGCTACTAGGAATAGAGGAAGGGTTGGGGTTTGTTGGCCTGAACTTCGTAATCTTTATGCTTCAAACAAATGTTTAAGTACACAAGGAATTGGACTTATCTTTTGGTTTGAAAGAATTATCTATGCGAGGCATCGATAGGTAAGTTGTTTAGGCTATAACATCAAGGAGAGATTCATGAGTTCATGTGCTTAGAATGATGTGCTTGAATTGACTAGTTGAACAAGAACCCAAAGCATGTTAATTTCTGAATTGTCTTTTAATTTCCCCTTTTCTTTATTACTACTTCAACATATCTCTATTTCAATAAAACAAACCTTTGAACTCAAGACTTAAACCGAATTTATTCACTCACAATTCCTGTGGTTCGATAATTAAAACCGGGTGGATTCGTACACTTGCGGATTTACCAACAAGTTTTTGGAGCTGTTGCCGGGGATTGTTTGTGATTTTTGGTTTGTGGTACGAGTTTGAAGTATAGTCTACCTAAGACTATAACTTAAGGCTGAATGAGAGACAACCCATGTTTTTTTTTTTTTTTTTCTGTTTTACGCTTTGTCTTTTGTTCAATGTTTCAGGAAATAAAAGTGGAGAACACTTGGAGGCACTCAATCACTTGAAAGGAGGTTCTTTTCTTACTTTGAGTTTTAGTCCATGCATTTTTAGCATATTTTTCATTTATAGATTTTGTTTATCCTTTTCGATCATGCATTGTTATATAGAGTCTTTTATACCTTGATCTTTATGCCCTTTACTCAAATGACATGTTCCCAAGTCTTGCTCACTCACATGATGCTGGTTTTGAAAATGTTTTTTAAGTGGATACGTTGTGCTTTTTTTTCGGGGAGTGATTGTGTGTTTGGGAAAGAGAGGGAGAGACTTCGGTCTTCTAAGTGTTGTCTTGAGGATAGAGTTGATGTGAGTCCACAATGGTCCATCTTTGAGCCTTCACTATATAATTTCCCTGGAGGATCCTGACTCACTTGCACTTCTTGGTTCTGTGTTTCATTTCTCCCACCCTTGTGAGTAGCTCTATGAGACTTGCATTTTTGAGACTGGTAGGTTTTCCTATAGAGCTTGTACTTTATATATTTGTCCCTAGTTGACCCTTTTGAGCCTTTGGAGAATTCTTTGTTACCTTTGTGGTTCTTAAATATTAATGAAGCTAGTTTATGTAAATTGCAATTGTCTCTCACCCCAAGTCAAAACAAAAGTTGAGAAGAAAAGTTAAAAGAGAAAATGAACTCCATGGCAAAGGTGGAGTTCCATAAAAAAGAAAAAATTCTGAAACAAAAGGGGGTTGAGAGACTTTTGTCCTAAGTTAGTGTTTGACCCAACTTTTTTAAAGCTTAAAAATTACTTATAAGTTGAAGGTAAAAATAAGTTTTAAAAATAAGATTAAAGCTGTTTGGTGATTTTCATATTTTAACATCTTAAAAGTAACTTTTAATTTAAAAGTTATTTGGTCAATAATAAATATCTTTTCACATATACTCATCTAAACATTTTATCAAATAGTTGGTATGCAAGCTTATCCATACAGATACAGAGGTTGATACATTCATGTATACACAACAATGGAAACATTTTCCATCCTCCAAGCAAATCATTAACATGATACTTTATTTGCCAAAGCCATCAATTTAACCTTTTCCTATCATGTTAAATTCTTTTAAAAACCAGCAAAAACAAAAGCAAAACAAAAAAACGGTGAAGAGACCTGTGAACATTCCCGCAGATTAAAATGCAGTTACATATTATTAGATGATTTAATATGATTGAATAAGAGACGATGAAAGAGCAGAACAGGGAAAGGAGAGTTGCGCGCAAAAGTTGGATCCAACAACAGGGTAAGGGAACGCGATGGAAAGTCATGAGAGGGAAGATGCATAATAATGAGTTACTTTTAAGTAAAAAGCTCATCTCAGTAACTTATTCTAAAAAATATCTTTTCTTTATTTTACACTATAAAAAATAAGCTACTTAAAATTTTAGAGCTTTTTTAAAATTTTGTTTGGCCCAGCTTTTACTTAAAAGTGACTTAAAAGTAAAAAAAAATTGGGCAAACACTAGTTAAGTATCAATTGCTTTAAGCTCCGGTTTTCATGAAGGACCACACTCAAATTTTGTGCAGCCTTAGTCTTCCTTAGTAACCAACTACCTTGTGCTTTAACATTGCAACCCTTTGGAAGTCTCAATGAATAATGCATGTTCGACTTTAGTTGCTCTTGAGTGAATGATTCTCAGAACTTATGAACTTGTGTGCTCAGTGCACTAAACAATTGTTTCATGCTAGGATGTTAGTTCTAAATGCTTTTCATAGTGGACTCTAATTCTTCTTTATCTAAGAGTAGCATGAAGTTGGTTCTTGTATCTTTCTCTTGGAACTAACTGCATTCACTTGATCCCCCGGTTTTCTGAAAATGTATCCCTCTTTTGGCATGTGTGTTAGGAGTAATTCTTTGTGCTTGAGGGCAAGCTAATTTTAGTGACGCTCTAGGGCGAGCTGTCGTTGAGTATAGTGGTGTGATGACCGCGATTTATCTGATGTTTTTAGGGTTTTTCCTTGCTAGTTTTGAGTCTTTTTCTTGTGTCTCATGTAGTGTTTCATGCATTCTCATGCATTTTTACTTTTATTTGTGCATTTGCATTAGTTTAGTAATTTTGTAGTTTTATAAGGGTCTTTCTTGCATTTTTATAAAGTTTAGGTCTTGCATGTGTTTTCCATTGAATTGTGATGACTATTGTGCTTAAAAGCCCTTTGAATTTCTTGATATTTTTCCTTGTCATGGTCCTTAAGTGCTTCAGTAGGTAACTCATGAAGAGGGAAGGCCAAAAAGCTTGAAGAATTGATGGAAACATTCAAAGGAGGGTTACAAGAAGCCAAAAAGACCATCAGAACGTGTGTCTAACGCTCGAGCGCCAGGCATGGGCACTCAAGCGCCAGCCATCCAGTAGCAACGAAGCTGGCTTCTGCCTTATGGAGCGCCCCAGCTCGACTATTTTTCCTATAAATAGGCTTTTAGTGGTTTTTTGAAATCTTTGATACATATTCCATTTTTACATAAGTTCAGAAGGAGAGGAACATCTAGGAGAGTGAGAGAAGGTTTCCAAGCTTGTAACTCAGGTTCTTAGCCAAGCATGGCAAGATACTTTGGTTTTCATGTAAGACTTTTCATGTTTAAGTTATAATCTAAAGTTCTTTCCCACATGATCTTCTTCTTTCCTTGAATCCCATTTTCTGAATTTCAATCTAAGCTTGTATGCATGCTTGCTTTATGCTTTTCTATAATCAGAACGGAAGTTTGTTATAGATTAGGGAACCGATTTGGGATTACCCCTTCTATCTTGGTTACTAGGAATAGAGGAAGGGTTGGGGTTTGTTGGCCTGAACTTTGTAATCTTTATGCTTCAAACAAATGTTTAAGTACACAAGGAATTGGACTTATCTTTTGGTTTGAAAGAATTATCTATGCGAGGCATCCATAGGTAAGTTGCTTAGGCTATAACATCAAGGAGAGATTCATGAGTTCATGTGCTTAGAACGATGTGCTTGAATTGACTAGTTGAACAAGAACCCAAAAGCATGTTAATTTCTGAATTGTCTTTTAATTTCCCTTTTTCCTCATTACTACTTCGACATATCTCTATTTCAATCAAACAAACCTTTGAACTCAAGACTTAAACCGAATTTATTCACTCACAATCCCAGTGGTTCGATAATTAAAATCGGGTGGATTTGTACACTTGCGGATTTACCAACAATGATATAATAATATGAGGACGAAATTGACATAATTTTTTTGTCGGAAAAAAGGGAAGGTGTTGTAAGACCAAGATTTGGTCAGGTCGTACAACTCTATGTTTTGATCATAACAAGTTTATTATTATGTATGAACAATTATGGTACTCTAACGTTTGTCTTTTAAGTTGTGACAAACATGCTCTGATCTGATTCAAATACTATATATATATATATATATATATATATATATATATATATATATATATATATATATATATATATATATATATATATCAGAAGTTGAAGACCCAAGAGTAATCAATGTAACGCTTCTGCAATCACTACGTTCTTCTGAACAGTAGCAAACGCTTCAGATACTATAAAGATTAAAGCTCTGATGCGGACGCTGAAAGACTCAAGCGCTGAAGCTCTGAAGACCAGATGTTCTGAGGAACGGTCCATAAGCTGAAGATTTGAAGACTCTGAAGTCCAAGACTAAGCTGGCTCACAAGACCAAAAGTACTTCATGTTTTGAAGACCAGAAGTTCAGGTGAACGGTTCAGAAGCAGAAGTTCTGAAGGTTAGAGGATCTGAGCTTCCTTCTAACTCTGATCACATAGATTCACAAGTCCCAACATGAAGCGTCGTCAAAGATCATGTGTCAACTAGGCTAAGGCAATGTCACTGTCATTCGTACAAAAGCAAGTGTACAATTTTGACCGCCTTACCTACGACGTTCAGCCATAGCAGGCTCTGGAAATCCCATAACTGCCCTCCAACGGATGGATTCTTTCAATGGATACAAACCCTAAACCTTGGAGTATTTAAAGGCTGAAGATAGAAGAAATTGACTAAGAAACTATTGTACAATACAAGTGATAAACAACAAGCGAATACCTTAACAATATTTCTTCATTGTTCTTATAGTGTTTACTTCTGCTTGTTTTAGAAGCATTTCTTTGTAAACCAAAGCTTTTACAAACCTTGTTTGTATTTCCTTGAGAGACCAGTGAGGTCAGTATTCTTGAGAAGACTAAGACAAGGTTGTCTTAGTGTTGCTAGTTCATAGGTTGTTAGTCACTGAGCAAGGTGTGCTAGTGCAGTTGTAACAATCTTTGAATAGTGGATTGCCTTCATTCTAAGAAGGAAGAAATCACCTAAATGGGTGGACTGGACTAGCTTGAGTGATTCATATAGTGAACCAGGATAAAATCATTGTGTGCTTTTCTCTATCCTTCATCTTTAGCACCTTATATTCTTTCACCGAAAAGATTGTCAAAATCTTTGAGAGAAAGCGTTTAAACTTCAAAACCCTATTCAAACCCCCCTTTTCTAGTGTTTTTCATACCTTCAATTGGAATCATAGCGTAAGTTCTGATTACCACACTTAACAATGTTCAGAGATCCGGACCGGTGTGAAAAACTCAGTGGCGACCACCACCAGCGATGCTAAAAAAGATCACTGCCATGCTAAACCACCTATCTTCGATGGAGAAAAGTTTGATTACTGGAAAGATAGAATCGAATGTTTCTTTCTTGGCTTTGATGCTGATCTCTGGGATCATATTGTTGATGGCTACACACATCCAGTTGATGAAGCTGGAGTGAAGCTTCCAAGATATAAGATGACTGATCTTCAAAAGAAAATGTACAATGATCATCATAGAGCAAGAACTATCTTGCTGAGTGATATCTCATATGATGAATATGAGAAGATCACTAACCGTGACTCTGCAAAGGCTATCTTTGATTCTTTGAAGATGTCACATGAAGGAAATGAGGAAGTCAAGGAGACAAAGGCGTTGTCTCTAATAAAAAATTATGAAGCCTTCATGATGGAACCTGATGAATCAATATGTGTCATGTTTTTCAGATTCCAGATGATCATTGCTGGGATTAGAGTGCTTGAAAAAGGCTACACCACTACTGACCATGTAAAGAGGATTCTCGGAGGTCTTCCTAAGAAGTGGATGCCCTTGGTGACGTCTTTGAAGTTGTCAAGAGATATCAATAAGATGAGTTTGGAAGAACTCATCAGCATTCTGAAGAGCCATGAGATAGATCGCGCTGACCATGTCGTCTAGAAGAAGCAAAAATCCATAGCTCTGAAGTCAAAATCTGAGAAGGCCAAGACGCTTCAAGCTGAACAAGTTTCAAAAGAATCCTCTGAAGATTCTGATGAAGATGAGCTCTCATTGATTTAAAAAAGAATCAACCACCTTTGGAAGCACAAACAGAACAAGTACAAATGATCATCAAAAGCCAAAGGAAAACAAGAGTCTTCATCTTGTCAACGCAAGTCATCATCAAAAGAGGTCACATGCTTTGAAGGCAAGGATCCAGGACATTACAAGAGTGATTGTCCTAAGCTGAAGAAAGACAAGAAGCCTAAAAAGTACTTCAAGGCTAGGAAAGGTCTCATGGTAACTCTTGATGATTCAGACTCAGAAGAAGTGGACTCTGATGGTGAAGTTGTTGAAGGACTCATGGCCATTGTAAAAGACAAGGAAGCAGAGTCAAAAGATGAATCAGATGTTGATCCAACATCAGAAGCTGAGTTAGACTCTGAAGATGAAAATGAGGTATTCGCATCTTTTTCATTGTCTGAACTTAAATCTGCTTTAGCTGAAATTATGAGTAAACATGATTCTCTTCTGACTAAGCATAAAAAGCTGAAAAAGGATTTTCTTGCTGCTTCTGAAGTCTCTGCTAAATATGAGAAAACCATTTCAGAACTAAATGAAAACAATTTCTCTCTGGTTAATTCAAACTCTGTTCTTAAAAATAAAATTTCTAAGTTAGAAGAAATTATTTCATCCAGTACTTATGATGATAAGAATGAAACCAAATATGAAAAATATTTTCAGAGGTTCTTAGCCAAAAGCGTAGATAGAAGCATAATGACTTCAATGATCTATGACGTTCGCAGAAATGAAATGAATGGTATTGGCTATTCTAGACCCAGTAGAAATGAGCCTCCTATGCTCGCGACACATGACGTGAGAAAAGCGTATGTTCCAAGACCTAAAACTTAGACCTGGAGGTGAAGTTAGTTTTGGAGGCAACGAGAAGGATATGAGAATAAAGATCTCAGACAAGGATATTGCTACAACCTCTGATCCACCACGTCAGAAGAAGAGTAGAGTAATTGCCTCTCATCCTGAAGAATTGATTCTGGGAAATAAAGATGAACCAGTCATAACCAGATCTGTTTTCAAACCCTCTAAAGAGACTCTCCTAAGCTTAAAAGGTTTAGTCTCTTTGATTGAACCAACTTCTATTGATCAAGCTCTTCATGATAAGGATTGGATTCTGGCTATGGAAGAAGAACTGAATCAATTCACCAAGAACGACGTTTGGAACCTTGACAAGAAACCCAAGGATAACCATATCATTGGAACCAAGTGGGTATTTAGAAACAAACTCAATGAGAAGGGAGAAGTAGTCAGAAACAAGGCAAGACTTGTTGCACAGGGCTACAGTCAACAAGAAGGCATAGATCACACTGAAACCTTTGCTCCTGTAGCAAAGTTAGAAGCTATAAGGTTGTTGATTTCATTCTATGTGAATCACAACATTGTCCTTCATCAAATGGATGTCAAGAGCGTGTTCCTCAACGATTACATTTCTGAAGAAGTGTACGTTGTGGCGTCCCTTCCTTAAGTGACGAGTTCACCCTAACTCCATCACTTAGGAGTGAGCACGCGACGTGAAATAGTGAATTTTTTTTTCTCTTTTCTACTTAGGGTTTCCTCATTAGGTCGGGATCGCAAGAGTAAAGAGTACTCGAGCGTTTCCCTTAACATCCCCAGGCATATCGACCTCCTAACCTAAGACTACGGAGAATAACAATATAAACCACACAGATCATACATAACATGCATAGTTGGTGGGCGGATCCACCACATAAGTCTACAAATAGAAAGACAACACATAAAGAGGACATAACGCCCTCAAACACATAGTCTGGTACAGGTAATCAAAATACAGAAAGGAAACATAGATCATCATCATCATCATCAGAAACTCGGACCATATGGCTTCATCCCCTCAGATCTTCCTCCTCCGGATCCTCCTCACTGACTCCCCTGCTGGCTGCTGGCACTAACCCTGGCTCTGCTGTCGGACCCTGCTCTGACTCTCTGACTCCGGACGCCTCGCATCTCCGAAATCTGCGACGGTAGATCCTGGCATCTCGGGAGAATCTAGGGGATCTCACTCGCTTGCGGGCTGTGACCCGAAAGCAAGACAAGTTCCTCCGGGGTGGAGGAGATCCCATAGACTCCTGGGTCTGCGGAACACTCTGATCTGGGGATCCCGGTGGGCTCACCACGGTGCCTAGTACTGCTGGGATAGGCTCTTCGGTCTCCATAGGCTCGCCTGCCTGTGGATATGGCACCTGTGGACTGCCTGGACTCTGCGGACCAACATGCTGAGTGTGGGTCGGCAGGAAGAATGAGAACACCATCGGGAGTGTCACTGGGAAACCGATGTGTCCTGCTCCTGGATCCCTGCACCACAAAATTGTGAGTCCCTGATAAAAGCTTTATCCGGTAACAATGATCGCTCAGTAGCTCACAGACAGAAGCACACGACTATGCGGTCCTTGTTACATCACATCAGGTCGGCCTTTCCGGGACCCTGCCGGTAGCTGATGGAGAGGTAGAGCCATCGCGTAAATCCCGGGTCAATTCATATCTGAACATGACCACCTTTGGCGTCTCTGTATTCCCACTCTCTTAGTGGTAGTGACAGTACTTTCCTACTCCTTATTGCTCCTTAAGTTTATTTTCAAGTGTCAATCATCTCCCCCTTATACTTCCATTAAGTTTCTAATAAATTAGAAACAAGCATCTGCTGCCTGACTTAGAGTAAGTACACCATAGTAATTATAGGGGTGGAATCTTTAATAAGATCAAGTAGTTCTAGGAATACAAGCGGGAGTTCTAATCCGCCGTTTAATGGTTATGTACTTTTAATTGCTTAGAGAAAAAGGCTCACTTGCCTATTCTACTATCATTATTCATTTTATTACTCTACCTATCCTACAAGTAATCCTAAGGTGTTATAGGTGGATCAATTTTCAAAAGCAAGTATCAATAACTCATTTAATCGGGGATTATCTTTTCCCTCTTCCTACTACATCAGATGCTTTAACGTATCAGGGACAATCCTGATACTATGTCATTTATAATCCTAAGTACCACTATATCCCATAGCGTACTATCATCCCTTTCTACTGTGCATCACTTCAATCATGGATCACAGTCACAGCAATTCAGCACAATAATTCATCCAACATTCACTCCTCAAGCACAACATCGAATCATGCATCCAATAACATATAAGCAAGTAATAATATGCCTTCTACCGTAATAACGTTCAACTTATGAGTTGTGTACCAAGACAAGGGCTTGTATAACCCCCCTTACCTTTAACCTTTACCACTAGAGGATCGGGTGTGTCTGAGATAGCTCCCTCTGCATCATTGGTTATGCTTGGGTCAAGATAGGCTAATCGAGGCATTAAATCGTTCGTTACTATCGTTATTACTATTATTATTATTATTATAATTATTATTGTTATTATGCCTTTTAGCTATTAAACTAGCGTCATTCTAACTTAACCTTGACCTCAACTAACTAGGGTGTAACCTATATTTTGCATGTCCACTAATCTGACATAATTAGTTTTAAGTCACTAAATTATCCAGTTAGGTTAATAACTAATTTAAAAACAACAACTTAATTATCTAGTCATATTATGTAAACTAATTTCATTTTCTAATAGCTAATCCCTATAATTCTTTTCATGTTACCATGTCTGTCCTCATGTCCTATATATCATCATTAATCCTCTGTCCTTATTATTCCTAAGTCATTAATCAATTAATCTAACTTAAGCTAAAGCATTTCTACTTAATTATTTCTAATTATTTAAGCCATATTATGTAAATTTATCCTATGACTAAGCTACAACTCCTGAGTCTTTACATGATTATTATTCCACTGGTTTCAGGTTCTGTTAAGTTCACTTTACTGTTCTCAGCTTATACTCAGGTTCAGAATCACATATTTTAAGCACTTAATTCAAAGTCTACTTGCAAACTAAGAAATCTATAAACTGAGCCTAATGTTAACATCTAATAGTCAATTCCTGAGTTCAACGGAATCATAAATTTCAGTTTCTAGGCACTCTAACAGTGCCAAATCGCGATTTCAGAGGCTGCCCACAAGGTGAAATTGGGGCTTTCCTCTTCAGGGCTCTATTCCTACAATTAGCTATCCTAAAAGCTCCTATGACCTTCCAGAAGCATAAACTAATCCAGTTTGCAGGCCAATTCACTCTCAGAAGCTCAACCCGATAGCCTCTTTGAGCTTCAAAGACCTTGGATCGGTTCTCATTGATTCCTAACGATTCATGTCTCTAAACTAGTCTAAAGCTTCCTATCTATGTCCTAAGATGCTTAGGGGATCAATTTGGATCGAAAATAAGTTGAAATAAGCGAGTTTCAGAAGCTTACTCGCCGGAAAACGCAAAGACCGCCGGAGAAGACGATCGGAGATTCGTGAAACGTGACCGCCGTGCTACTCCGGGTACTCAGACTTGATCTACAGGTCGTGGGGAGTTGAATGGTACTCGTGGGTGTGGCTGGAGTGCTCAGTGATGCGACAAAAGACGTGTTACAGGTTGAGGGGTCGCTGGAGCTTCACCGAAGATGGTGGAAGCTTCGTTTCTCGGTCAAAACGTGACCACGAGTAGTCGATTCTCTCCCTCTCCTCTCCAGGAACTCAATGGAACAAGAATTAGGGTCTAACTCTCTCTGGTTTGAGAGATTCGAAGAGAAGAAGTCTCTGAACTTCCTTTCGGATTTTTTCTTCTCTCAAGCTCTCTGGGCACTCTTTGTTGGTTCTAGGGCACTCTCTGGGTAGCTAGGGTCGAGTGGAGTCGAATAGTACCGTTTATATAGGTTGAAAAGTGATTAAATGGCTAATCCAAGCTTAAGCATTTTCAAGGTTGCACCCCAATAGGTTTTCATGCATGGTGATTAACCTAGGGCTTCTGGTTGCGTGGGAGGAGTTTGGAAAGCTTCAGAAGTCATCAGAGGTGATGAAGGAAGGGTGTCATGGCTGATTGCAAGCTTGAGTCATCGGCACACAAATCCTAGGGCACCGATTGGTCGATTTCTTTATCATTTTCCATGTTGGGACAAAACTGATGCAATATTATACTGGTTCAGGTTTGTTAGTGCTAAATTAGAGTGTATTTCCCCTCTCAAGGTTCAATATCACCTCTTTAGAGTGATTATAGTATCACTCTTTTAGCTTGGTTCGAGTTTCGATCACTCTGAGACAATGCATTTATCATTGTCATAAGATGTGATCAAATCATCTATTTAGCCTATCCTACCTCTATCTCGAGTTCATCCTCTTTTTGGGGTTATTGTGACCATGTCTTTGGTACTTTTATTGTCGGGTCGATTTAAAGTCGATTGACCGACGTCTCAGTTTACGTGCAAACAAGCAATATAGTAAAATATTCACACATACATTCACACACACACGCACACATATATATATATATATTATATTATATATATATATATATTATATAGTATAGTTAGGTTGTTAGCGCGTATTTGCCTATTCCGACTTTCTACGGTTTCGTATTTCCTATGAGGTCGTTACCTGGTTAGTGGGATGTTACATACGTTCATCAACCCCCTGGGTTTGAAGATGCTCAACATCCTGACCATGTCTTCAAGTTAAAGAAATCTTTCTATGGCTTAAAGCAAGTTCCAAGGGCATGGTATGAGAGACTCAGTACATTCCTTCTTGAAAATGGGTTCGTAAGGGGTAATGTGGATACAACTCTCTTTTGCAAATCTTACAAACATGATATTCTGATTGTGCAAATCTATGTTGATGATATTATATTTGGCTCTGTTAATCCCTCTCTTTGCAAGGAATTTTCTAAGTTAATGCAGGCTGAATTTGAAATGAGGATGATGGGAGAACTCAAGTACTTTCTGGGAATTCAAGTAGATCAACAACCAGAAGCAACGTACATTCATCAAAGTAAATATACCAAAGTTCTTCTGAAGAAGTTCAACATGTCAGAATGTATTCCTTCTAAGACACCAATGCATCACACATGCATTTTGGAGGTAGAAGACACAAGCTCAAAGGTTTGTCAGAAGCTCTATTGTATTATGATAGGCTCTCTTCTCTACCTGACTGCATCCAGCCGGATATTCTGTTTAGGGTACATTTGTGTGCTCGTTTCCAATCAGATCCTAGAGAAACTTACTTAACTGCTGTTAAGAGAATTCTCAAATATCTGAAAGGTTCTACTAACCTAGGCTTGATGTATAAAAAGACATTAGAGTATAAGCTTTCAGGTTATTATGACGCTGACTATGTTGGAGATAGATCTGAAAGAAAAAAGTACTTCTGGAAATTGTCAATTTCTGGGAAGTAACTTAGTCTCATGGGTGAGCAAGAGGCAATCCACAATTGCAGTGTCCACTGCAGAGGCAGAATATAATTCAGCAGCTATTTGCAGTACTCAGATTCTCTAGATAAAACATCAGCTGGAAGATTATCAGATCTTTGAGAGCAATATCCCAATCTATTGTGACAACACTGCTGTTATTTCTCTAGGTAAGAATCCTATCTTACACTCAAGGGCCAAGCACATTGAGGTAAGGTATCACTTTATTAGAAATTATGTTCATAATGGCGTACTTCTTCTGAAATTTGTGGATATTGACCATCAATTGGCAGATATCTTCACAAAGCTCTTAGCAGAGGATAGATTTAAGTTTATTCTGAAAAATCTGAACATGGACTTTTTGCCCAACGTGAAGACTTATTCATAACTTCTGACTATGATGCTTCTGCTTCTATCAGATGATGTCTAGTTCAAAATGTTACTCAATCAGAAGATGAGTACCCTTTGGTATTCCTTTTGAGATAAGAGATTAAACGCGTGTCAGATTTATTCTGATACTTTGTTCCTTGTGCCTCTCGGGAATTTCTGTTGTAATGATCACATCTACTTAATTCTCCACCGCGTGTTATTAGTATTTATTGCTTATTATTACCACATTACTTTTGTCTTTTGGTTTTTCAACTACTTAGTGGTTACTTTTTAAAACCACTATTTACCCACGTTCTCATACATGCTCCTATCACTTCACTCACTCACATCTTTTCAAATTGCTAAGTGTTTTCCTATTCTCTCCGTTCTCCACCGGTTTTCATCTCTCTCTTTACCCAAAACCTTCAACCTTCACCATGTCTTAATTCAACTCCTCCAACCTTCAAGAGAAAATTGCACTTGAGCACCTTGCTGAGCACAAGGCTAGAGAGCAAGCAGAGAAGGCTGCCAATGAAAGTTCTTCAAGGTTTCCAACCATGGTTGTTGGGCTCCCCACCAGACAATCTGCACCAAGGGAGGGTTCTCAACCCAGAACTGAAGAACATCCTCAACAACAAGAGGAGATTGACTTGGAAGACCAAGAGGAGGCCATTCCAATCACTCAGAGGACTGTCGCCATCCACTGCACTTTTAAAGTTGAAGAACTCACTGTTCTCAAAGAACTCCGGGTAGACTTTAAGAATCTGGCTGACAACGACATCGATATTCGACCGGAAATGGAAGCACAAGGTTGGAATAACTACTTTGAAAGGCTAACTGGGCCAATCTACACAAAGCTGGTCAAGGAATTTTGGAAACATGATGAGTGTGACAACTACCATGTTGTCTCACATGTTCTGGGTAGACAGATCGTCATTTCAGAGAAGTCAATTTCTCTCCTTCTAGGAATGAAGTTTGGCGTGTGGAAGGTTCCAGAACGTGAGCAATGGGATTCGTGAGATAAAGCCCATAGTAAACAAGGAACTCTTTGTCAACTGGGAGCCAAAGAAGACAGAGTACAAGTCGAGTGATCTTCATCCAACTCTGAGAGTTTGTCACAAGATCATCCTCTCCTGCATCAATCCAAGGCCGCTATCCAGCTATTCTAACTACATCAATGCTACTCAGAAGTTGATGATTATCTGATCCAGAAGAAAAATAAGTTGTGCCTACCCTTCTTCATTTTCTCCTACCTCAAGGAGTGCATTAAGAAGTTCAGAACCACTGCCGGTGAGAAGAAGACTGCTATTTACTACATTCCCTTTGAGAAAATTCTCTTCGACATATTTGTGGAAAGCAAACTGGTAAAAGATCTGATTGCTGCGGGCTGCACAGAGGATCTGACCGCAACTTATGGAGAGGCCTTCAACGTGAAGAATCTAAAGAAGATGAAGATAGTGACAGAGGTTGCTGCTCCTCCCTCTGATGAGCCTCAGGAGCAGATCATCCAAAAGAGGATTGTCATTGATGACTACCCTCTGTGGACAAAGTTGGATTCCCCAGATGCTATTCAGAAGTATGTCAATCTTTAGAGGGAACAGGGAGTTGACGTGGAATTTGAAGATTTCTTCAACTTACTTCCAGAATGTCCACCAGACATGTCCAGACCTTCGAGAAAGAGGATTCAGGAGTCAGACTCTGACACTGAGAAGAAATCCAAGAAGAAGAAGGCTAAGAAGATCAAGACTGAAACAAAGGCTGCTAAGCCTCAACCCACTCAGAGCAGAGTGTTGGATTTATTAATCCAGCGTCACCCTTAGGATTCGATGGGCTTAACATCCCACCCCATGGCGCTTAACATCGCAGCCCCTTGAGGACTCTGTGCTATAAGGAAATAAAGTTGCACCCTCACTAATAGCAATTGCTTTTGGCGTAGTGGTAAGCGCTTGATCCAATACAGAGTTCCAAGGATAACCAGATCCTCTGCCAAGGTGACAAGTAAGTCTCAAGTTGTTGTTTCTTCTGCTTCTATCATTACTGTTAATGTCATTCCTTCATCCTCTTCAACCCAAACACTTCCTCCTTTTTCTGCCCCACTTGTTCCAAAATACCAATCTCTCACAACTCCTCTCCCCTCAACCTCTGCCATTTCCACATCTGCAATTGCAGTCACTACCACTCCAGAACAAAACACTTCTCCACCTCCCAAACCAAACCTTCTAGATCGAATTCGCCAAGCAGCCTCTGCCCCAACTCCTCAAATTATTCAACTTCCCCTTCCAAATAACCCAGGACTACCATCTTCTCCTATAAACTCATCCTCCATAGAAAGAGAATTTCAAAACGTTCTGCAAGAGAGAACCTCAGGACCCCCAGATGAAATTTTTGATCCAGTTTGTAACACCCCGATTTCGGTGGCGTCACTTTAGTAACCAAAAATAAACTTAATGCGGAAAACGTGAATATATTTTTTTCGTCGATAATAGAACCAAAACTGAAAGAAATAAAACTAGACGACAAAAGATAATAGAACTAATATGCATTAATAATTACAGCCCCCGCCGTAAGTATCCAACCTCGTCACGAGTGACCTCCAGTGACGGAAAGTAAAAGAGAGTAATGCCCGTAGGCAAAATGTACATACCAAAAGTAAAGGTTAAGTGTCCGCAACACAAACCTCAAAAATGAGAATGAGTCAGCCCAGATGGCCTGAAAACAAGACCTCCTAAGTCCAACCAACTCTCTGTGATTCCCGTAAAGAAACCACACAAAAAGCTATCGGCGGGAAACTACCCTGTTCCCAAAAGAAAACATAACGGTCAGAGCTAAGACTCTACTCCTACACTAATCCCATCTCGAGGAGCTCACACCAGCACTAAAACCTACATGCTAGCATGATCATCGTCCGAATTCGAAATCCAGAACGACCTAGTCTATGTACACCATCCGTCCTCCTCTCGCTACCGCGATGCGCTCCTGTTCCAGCATCTCAACCCTAGTTCCCCCCGAAGGGTGAACCATCGTGAACCAGCCCGCCAACGACATCTGACAAAGGGCGTAGTCCGCCAAAGCACACACAGAAGACGCGAGGGTCAACTCCAAAGAATTATGTAAATAATAGCACCGATAGATACAGGTAATAGAATAGCCACTTAGGCTTATAGCTAGGGATAACATCCTAGGGTTGCATATTCCACAATAAATGTAACGACAGTAATAACAAATAGCATGCATCAAATAGACTTAACAATTATCAATCACACTCAGCAACTAAGTCAGTATGCATGTTGCATGAAATGATATGACAGTTAACCCAGTTAACCAAATGCATTCCGGAACGAATGGACATCAACGGATCAATCCTAGCACCAGCAACGGTGGGACCATTTCTGCCCGCGTGCCTCTTACTCCAACAACAACGGTAGTCAGATCAGCAGTAAACCCGAAGGTCTGCCATTTCGGTCTGCTACTAAGAGTCGTCTACAAACGCTCTTTCGCGGAAATCCGGGTCTTATGACCATTTTGGAATCCACCGAGGTCAGGTAATCACGCCGTGTATTAACCTCCTATGTGTGCATGAATGCAATGTGATTAGCCAAACAACGTCTCCGACCTCACTCGACACGTCGCCACGTGTTCTAGCTAACTTAATGTCTCTAAAAAGCATACCCTAAGGTAAATGTCGATTCTGCGACAAAATACAATAATCATAAAATGAGTACAACCACTCACGATAACTCTTCGAGTCATCACTGCTCTCACGAAGTCTCACGCTTCAGTGGAGTCTCACACATTCACAAAGTCTCACGCTTCAGTGAAGTTTTATGCTTTCACGGGGTCTCACGCCCCAGTGAATTTACACACTTGCACGAAGTCTCACGCTTCAGTGAAGTTTCACGCATTCACAAGGTCTCACGCCTCAGTGAAGCTTCATGCTGTTCACGAGGTCTCACGCCTCAGTGAAGATCCATGCTTTCCACAAGGTCTCACGCCTCAGTGGAGTATCCCGCATTCACAAGGTCTCACGCCTCAGTGAAGCTCCTAGGCTCATCCCTTGGATAGCCTAAACAAACTGCTCCCAGAGCACAAGAGTATCAACATACTCAAAACTTCTTAACATTCTCAACACTTGGGATCCGACGACATTTCTCGCTTTCCAAAACTAAGATTTGCCTCCTAAGCTTCCTTTCGAGTGTATTCTCATTATTTGAAGATTTAGAGGTTGTTTAATGTCTTATGAGTTTTCTTTACAAAATAATATCCTTTTAGTCTTATCGCAAATCTTATAAGTTCTCGGGATCTCCTAATCCCCAAATGACACCAGAGAATGTCTCGATCCATGAAACACCATAACAAGGCCCGAATCTCATTCGTCCTATCAAACTTTCTCAAAACTCTCAAAATAAAATCGGCATGACCTGCCCGTTATTCTCACTACTCAGAATCACAGATATCAGCTAAAGACATAATTAAATCATCACAGTCAACCAACATGTTATATATCAATACATCTCAGAATAAACACGTAGCACTTAGCATATAAAGCATGCACCACACATCCTAGATTACCCACATAGCACATAGCATGTAAGTCAATCTCAAAAACAGTCAGTAGATGAATCATCTACATTGTCAGCCGAAGCCTCAGAAAACATTTTTCCAATCAACCACAAACAAGTGCATAAACAGTAAATCAATGTCGAAAGCATCGACCCTAAGCATTAACTAAAGATTCAGTGAGTAGCCCTCACCTGAAGATTCTCCAGTGTGATCTTCTAACTCCTCTTCACAAGCAAAACCTTGTTCCTCGGGAAACTCTTCAAATGAACCTTTAAAGTAAAACCACAGAATTCTATCAAAATCTATCGGAAACTAAGCTATCAATGCTCACTAAGGTTATCCGAAGTAATACACACTCCGAGGTATGATAATCTAGCGTGAAAGGACAAGTTTTTCGAAAAAGGAATTTTCCTCCTCCCCCCTTAGGGTGCTCGGCCACTATTGGTAATTGTGGGGTTCGATTTTTCTTCGATCAAACTTGGTTCCTATGCTATCATTAGCCGTAACTAAGGTTATTCTAAACTCGGAAAAATTATCGGATCGAAAACTGTCGCAGGGGTATTTTGGTCAATATTTTTAGCTCAGAAATTCAAAACTGAAATTTCGAAAAGCAAATTGGATGGGGACGTCACCAACGACGTTTATGACAACTAATCCTACTAGCACTAAGCTAAGGTGATAGTTTTCAGCCCAAAGGACGAAGCTTTGCCCCTAAATGGGTATTTGATGCAAAAATTGATTCCGGCGGAATTTCGGCGACATTACGGAAAAACTAATCCGACAGAAGTGCTCTTGGGCACGTAGGGAAGATATTTAGACAGAGAAATCAAGCTGTTTGGACAATTTTCCCAAAACCTCAAAACTTTGAACTCAGAAAAGTCTATAGAAAAGCTATGGAAAAGACGATCAGAGGTAAGGATTAGCGACTATACCTCGGTACCTTGAAGTAGCAACTGTTGGATCAACGATCAAGCAAGAAATGAACAAAATCTTCTCTTCTCCTCCTCCTAGCAAACTCGCGGCCTCCTTGAGAGAAAATGGGTGAGTTTGGTGATATTTTCTCATTTCTTGGCTATATATAGAGGTTGGCAAAACGCGGGAAAATGAAAGTTTCGCGAATCTGATTTTTCCGGCTTCATTCTCCGTGAATTCTAAGATAGGTTTTGGCGACATAATACCAAAAATAAAATGAGGTTCCCTAGTATTTTAAGCGACTAATGCAAAGTCGGTGTAAAACTATTTTACCCGTTAAGTTACTTTTTGCATCGAATGTCGGAATAGAAAACTTCCTTCTGAAGAAAGATTGAAATCATCAAGAGAAATGGGTGTACGCGTGTAGAATCTTCATTTGAAGCTCTGAATAGAAAAAGTCTTCATTGTCGGTTGATTCTAGGGTTTTTGAACTATCAGGGTTTTAGTTTCGGCAAACTTCCGATGATTGGAATCAGACGTTCGTAGATTCTAGAGTTTCGCCTCGAAACGCTTGTTATATATGGAATAAGAGAAGTTCTAACATTTCTCTGAAGATTTTTGGAATTAATTTCCATCTTGACTTTAAGTGAAAACTAGCTATTTACTAGGGTTTCTGACCTAGGTTTAAGCGTATGTCGATCGTGCTATACCTTTTATCGATCATGATGCAATCCTTGGACTTTTCCTGAACTTTTTCCTTCATAAATTTATTCCATTTAGTAAACTCTTGTTCAGGTTTCCCTTCACAATACATCAACCCTAATCGTGAATAAGATTTTATTCACTTAGCATAAGCTTAGCACAGTTCAACCATCCTCTTCTCTTTTCAACCCTACACCTTTGAGCGTTGTGTTTCCCACCTTTTCTTCACCTGATTCTTCACAAATCTCTTTGCCTAACTATTCTCCAGTTATTTCAAAAGATTTTGTGTTCTCTAACCCTGATCCTCAACCCATTCCAGATCAGACCACTTCTGATCAGATCAATCCCCCAACCTCTGAAGCAGAAACTTCTTCTCAAGAGGCAACCAGTTCTAACCAAGCCGCTGCTACTCAACCCTCTCCTCAACCACATCTCCCAATCATCCCCTATGCCTATCTAGAGCCTACCAACCTTCTGGAATGCATTAACATCTTTAATGATAGGGCAACAACGAGGCGGAGAAATCTCTATGCTTTCATTGACTCAAGTGAGAAGCCCAATATGGTTGATGCTCAATGGGAGAGATTTTGTAGCTGGATGCAAGGCTACATGGAAGACATGCATGCTTTTGCGGATCAAGAGCGCTTTGATCGGGTTGAAGCTGCACGAGCAAAGAAAGAAGTTATGGCTGAAAGAAGACAAGTTCTTCTGGAATCCAGACTCTTCACTCTTCTGAGAGAAGCCAGTCATAACACCTAGAATCGGGAGGAACGCTATGAAGAAGCCAAGTCAAGAAGAGATGAAGCTGAAGCTAAGGAAGCTGAATTGGGAAAACTTGTTGCTCAGGCTGAAGATATGGCAAGAGTTGTTGCTGCAAGGCTTGAGGCTGCCAAGCTAGAGGCCCCCAGGAAGGAAGCTGATTGCTTAGAAGCTCTAGAAAGAGCCGCCAAGTTGGAAGCTGAAGCTGCTGCCTTAAAGGCTCCAGCTCTTGATTTTGCTTCTGCTTCTAATTCCGCCTCTGCTCTGATTTCAACCTCTGCCATGGTTTTAAGCACAACCTCGATTGCTACTGCTGCTCCTGTGAGACCTAAATTTTTAAGCTTAGAATAAACCGAATAAAATTCCTATTCACGATTAGTTTCGATGTAACGTGAAGGAAAACCTGAACAAGTTTATCGAATGGAATTAATTTATGAAGGAGAAAGTTCAGGATAAGGCTAAGGATAGTATTAAAGTCGATATAATTTATAGCGCAAGTAGTATTCACTTATATCTAGGACGAGAGCGATCGTAAACGATTAATTTACACTTAAAGACACGATGTAAACTAATTCCAAAAATCTTCAGAGAAATGTTAGAACTTCTCTTAATCTTTCCATGACAAGCGTTTCGATACGAAACCCTAAAATGTACGAACGTCTGATTCTAATTCTCGGAGGTTTGCCGAAACTAAATCCCTGATAGTTCAAGAAACCTAAAATTAACGGTCGATGAAGACTTTTTCTATTCGGAGCTTCAAACGAAGATTCCACACGCGTACACCTATTTCTTTCGATGTTTCTAATCTTTCTTCAGAAAGAAGTTTTCTCATCCGACATCAACTGCAAAAGTAGTTTTTCGGGTAAAATCGATTTACACCGACTTTGGATCGTTTGCCTTAATTCCAAGAAACCTGTTTTGAGTTCTGGAATTCTGTCGCCATAACCTATCTTAGAATTTACAGAGGAATACGCAGGAAAAATCGGAATCGCGAAATTTTCATTTTTCCGCATTTTCCATAACCTATAAATAGGAGAAAATTTTCAAAACCCTTCACCATTTGCAACCCAAACCCGCGAGCACCAAGGAGGAGGAAGAGGAAAAAGATTTTCGCCGTTTCTTGCCCGATCACTGCACCGTTCGTTGCTACTCGAAGACATCGAGGTATAGATGCTACCTCTCACTTCTGATCGTCAATTCTGTCGTTTTTCTCTATGTCTTTATGTGCTCAAAGTTTTGAGCTTTTTGTAAAACTGTTCAAATAACTCGATTTCTCTGTCTAAACTTATTCCCTACATGCCCAAGAGCATGTTTAGCGGATTACATTTTGCCTATTATCGCCGTAATGCCGCCGAATTCCAATTCTGCTTGAAAACCCATTTTTAGCCAAAGTTTCATCCTTTAGTCTGAAAACTCTCGACTTAGCTTAGCGCTAGTAGGATTAGTTGTCATAAACGTCGTTGGTGACGTCCCCATCCAATTTGTTCTTCGAAATTCCAATTTTGAAATTCTGAGCTAAATACACTGACCAAAATACCCCTGCGACAGTTTTTGATCCGATAATTTTTCCGAGCTTTGATTCGCCTTAGATACGACTAATGATAGCCTAGGAACCAAGTTTGATCGAAGAAAAATCGGCGCACACAATTAGAGTGTGTGGCCGAGAGCACCTCCATAGGGGGAGGAAAATTTTGTTTTTCGAAAACTTGTCTTAACGCGTTAGATTATCGTACTTCGGAGTTTATAATGCTTCGTATAACCCTAGTACTTATCGTACTTGTTCGTTTGAGGAATTTCATGGAGCGGAAGGAAAAGATTGTGTAAGAACGCTTCAGGATCACACTGGAGGAGCTACAGGTGAGGGCTACTCACTGAATACTAGCTAATGCTTTCGGTGTCGACGAATTCGACTTGATTTACTGTTTATGCACTTGATTGTGTTTGACTGGGAAAAATGTTTTCTGAGGCTACGGCTGACAAAGGATAATCATTTATTACTGGAATTGTCTTTGATATTGATTCACTTGTTATGTGCTAAATGGTTAATCTAGGATGTGTTGATATTGATCTACATGCTATGTGCTAAATGGTTAATCTAGGATGTGTTGATATATGTGCCATGACTGTTGGATTGTGTTACTTTGATTATGAGATTACACAAATATCTGATGTACGTCAGAGAGGATAAACGGGCAATTATGCCAGAACTTATCATGAGATTTTGGGAAAGTTTGACGGGACGAACAGAGGTTCGGGCTCTTAATAATTTATTAGTGGATCGAGACCTTCTCTGGGAATTAATTGGGATTATAGGATCTTTTGAATTCATAAGACTAGACACAAAACTAAATGGAAACCATTTCACAAGGAAAATTCATAATACATTAAACAACCTCTGAACCCTTTAAATAATGATAACAATCTCGGATGAAAGCTTAGGGTTTGGATATTAGCTTTGGAAAATGAGAAGTATCGCCGAATCCAAGATTTAGGAAAACTAATAAGTTTCTGAGTATTTTATACTCTTGGCTCGATGAACAGTTTATTTATCTGACTATCTAAAGGATAAGTCAGGGAACTATAAGTTTCCAAGTACATTGTTACTCTTCGCTCGCTAAGCAGTTTTGACCATCAAATTAGATGAGTCGGATGACTCGAGAAGTTATCATGAGTGATTGCACTCTTTTTATATTTAATTGTCTTTTGTCACAGAATCGACTTTTACCTTAGGGTATTCTTTTTAGAGACAATAAGTTAGCTAGAACACGTGACGACGTGACGAGTGAGGTCGGAGACGTTGTTTGGCTAATCACTTTGCATTCATACACACATTTTGAGGTTTATACACGGCAGGAAGTCGGACCTCGATGGATTCCAAAATGGTCCTAAGACACGGATTTCCATATAAGAACACTACGGTGATTCTTAGTAGCAGACAGAAATGGCAGACCTACGAGTTCACTGCTGATCTGACTACATTTTGTTTGGTATAAGAGACGCCCGAGCAGAAATGGTCCCACCTTGGCCGGTGTTAGGGCTGACTCGATGGTGTCCATCCTTCCGGATTGCATCTTGTTCCTAAGCATCTCATTCATGCACCATGCATACTGACTTAGTTGCCGAGTGTGATTGTTACTTGTTAATCTTATTTGATACATGCTAATTGTCATTATTTGTCATTTATATTCATAGGAAATTATACAATTTATAATGCTATCACAAACTTCTAAGCCTAAGTAGCTATTCCTTAATCTTTACCTACTGGGTGTATTACTGTGTGTGTTTGGGCTGGCTAAACCTTTTGTCAGATGTCCATGGCGGATTGGTTCACGATGGTCCACCCTTCGGGGGGACTAGGTTTGAGATGTTAGATCAGGAGATCCCTGGCACTTGGGTGGTCGACCCCGCTGGCCACAGAGCGATCTACTCGGGGAGAATAATGGAAGATCGTGTCGACAGTCTGGGACACTTGACGGAGGGAGTTCAGAGGCATTACACCGTCAGCTTCAACCTGCCACCCGGCATACACTGCGGACCCGGAGTAGGAGCACCACCACCGTCGTCTTCTGACGATGAGGATCCCTCGGAGGAGGAGGCTGTGGGAGGGACTTCTTTGGGCTCTAGCTCACCTACTGTTGCCGTCGCTACTGACCTTGGTTCGGGTTCTAGACCCGAGAGACCAGCACAGGAGCTTGTAGCAGCAGCGAGAGGAGGGATGCTCACAGACATTGACCTAGTCGTCCTCGATTCTGATTCGGACGATGATCACGCTAGCATGTAGTTGTGAGTGCTGGGGTGTACTCCTCTGGACAGGATTAGCGTAGGAGTAGAGTTATAGCTCTGGTCTTCATGTTCGTATTTTGGGGCAGGGTAGGTTCCCGACCGTTATCTTTTTGTGTGGTTTTCTTTATGGAAATCACAGAGAGTTGGTTGGACTAAGAGGTCTTATTTAGGCCGTTTTGGGCTGAACTACTTTCATTTTGGAGGACTGTATTGCGAACACTTGACTTTTCACTTGCTATTGTACATATTTCCTACGAGCACTACTTTCGGCTACTTCCCATCACTGGAGGTTACTCGTGGCGTGGTTCTTTACTTACAGCGAGGGCTGTAAATATATTGTACATTAGTTGTGTCTATCTTTCGTTGTAAAGTTTTTATGTCGGTGAGTCTTTAAATTTATTATCTAAGCAAATCGAAAAAAAAATATTCACGTTTTTCCGCTTTATTTTCTTTCTTGGTTACTAAAGTGACGCCACCGAAATCGGGGTGTTACATTGTGGTATCAGAGCTAGTCGAGTCTTTCGGGAGTCTTTGGGGAATAGGTCTTATGTGCTAGGTTGTGTGACTCTGCAAAGAGTGAAAATTGATTGTCTGCAAGCTATTTTTCGCTTAGAATTGATTGAAGTTATTGCTTAATCATATTGTATAGTTATGTTAGATGTTATCTTATGATGAGTACCTGACCGAATGGCGAAGGCAATAGCTACCATGATTGAGGCAATGATGAATCGGGCTACTGAGGACGCTTACAGACTCGCTGAGGAGGCTGCACGTGAGCAACCTCAACCGCTAATCGAGGCATCCAAGTACCAGCATAGTGGATTGGACCGAGCTGATACGAGGACCAGTGAGATTAGGTTCTCAGGAGTACTAGCAGTGGAAGCCATACCAGCATCCCGAGGGAAGAGACCCTACCCCAGCATCACGCAAGTCAACGAACGCAACTATTTGCCAGGAGGCTGTGTCATGCTACCGTTGTGGGAAACTTGGACACTACGCCTTTCAGTGCTCAGTGACTGGACCAAAATGTTGCAAGTGCAAACGATGTGGACATTTGGTCGTGAACTGTAGGACGTTCCAGGCGGGACCGTCTGACAACAAGATGAAGGGCAAGCTTCCTGCCATGGCTAGAGGGGCAAGGAAACAAGTGTCATGTTACAGATGTGGGGAAATTGGTCACTATGCTAATAAGTGCGAGGACAAAGGGAAGCGATGCTTCAATTGTAATCAACTGGGGCATCTCGGCAAGGAATGCAAGGCGCCCAAAGGTGAATCATCTGGAACTGCTCCAGGAAAGCGCCCTGCTGCCAAAGCAAGAGTTTACACCATGGATGGTGAAGGGGCTTAAGGAGTTGATGGTTTGATCAGAGGAAATTGCGAGATTGACGGTAATATCCTAACTGTACTTTTCGATTCCGGTGCAACGCATTCGTTTATCTCTAGGGAATGTGTGAACAGATTGAAACTTCCTGTTACTGCTTTGAGCTTTGATCTTATTGTCACTACACTAGCTAAAACCCTACTTGTTAATGCTGCATGCATGTACTGTCCGATGACATATAGAGATAGAGTCTTTCATGCTAACCTAGTATGCATAACTCTCAAGAACTTAGATGTTATCCTAGGAATGGATTGTTTATCCCATTATCATTGTCTTTTGGACTGCAATCGAAAGAGAGTGGTATTCCCTGACTCGGATCTTTTCGAGTATCTATCCGCTAATCATATTAGTGTCTCTTTGAACGAAGGATCTCAAGAGTATTCTATATTGCTGAACCTAGAAGGTAAAGGGAACCCGAATGTGATAGGTATTCCAATTGTGAGAGACCTCACTGATGTTTTTCCTGACGATGTACCAGGATTGCCACCTGTATGCGACATCGAGTTTGCTATTGACATCGTACCGGGAACAGGGCCGATTTCGATTGCACCATATCGTATGGCACCTGCGGAGTTAGTGGAATTGAAGTCTCAGATAGAGGATCTTCTGGCAAAAGGATTTATCCGTCCAAGGGTTTCGCCTTGGGGAGCGCCAGTTTTATTGGTAAAGAAGAAGGATGGAAGGTCTAGATTGTATGTCGACTACCGACAACTTAACAAAGCAACTGTCAAGAATAGGTATCCGTTGCCTAGAATTGATGATTTGAATGATCAACTTACGAGGAAGGATCAACCTTTTGCATGGACCGAAGCGTGCGAAACTAGTTTCCAGACGATGAAGGAACGTTTGACGACGTCACCTGTACTCGTTCTGCCACAACCAGAGGAATCGTATGAGGTTTACTGTGATGCTTCGCATCAAGGTTTGGGATGTGTGCTGATGCAACATCGTGTAAGACCCAAGTTTTTAAGTTTAGAACAAGGGACTAAAATTCCTATTCACGATTAGGTTTGATGTATCGTGATGGAAAACCTGAACAAGCGTTTATCGAATGCAATAAATTTATGAAGGGGAAAGTTCAGGAAAAGTCTAAGGATTGTATCAAAGTCGATAAGAGTTATAGCACGATTAGTATACGCTTAAACCTAGGGCAAGAGCGCTAGTAAATAGCTAATTTGCACTTAAAGACACGATGGAAACTAATTCCAAAAATCTTTAGAGAAATGTTAGAACTTCTCTTAATCCTTCCATGACAAGCGTTTCGATGCGAAACCCTGGAATGCACGAACGTCCGATTCTAATCTTCGGAGGTTTGCCGAAACTAAAACCCTGATAGTTCAAGAAACCTAAAATAAACGGTCGATGAAGACTTTTTCTATTCGGAGCTTCAAATGAAGATTCCACACGCGTACACCCATTTCTCTTGATGTTTCCAATCTTTCTTCAGAAGGAAGTTTTCTCTTCCGACATCCACTGCAAAAAGTAGTTTTTCGGGTAAAATAGATTTACACCGACTTTGGATTGTTTACCTAAATTCCAAGAAACCTCTTTTGAGTTTTGGAATTCTGTCGCCAAAACCTATCTTAGAATTCACGGAGAATGGCACAGGAAAAATTGAAATCGCAAAATTTTCATTTTCCAGCATTTTCCATCCCCTATAAATAGGAGAGAAAAATCAAAACCTTCACCATTTCCATCACCCAAACCCGCGCTCTTCAAGGAGGAGGAGGAAGAGAAGATTTTCGCCGTTTCTTGCTTGATCGTTGCTCTGACAATTGCTACATGAAGGTATCGAGGTATAGATGCTAATCCTTACTACTGATCGTCAATTCCGTCGTTTTTCACTATGTCTTTCTGTGCTCTAAGTTTTGAGCTTTTTGTAAAACTGTCCAAATAACTTCATCTTTCTATCTAAACCTCTTCCCTACGTGCCCAAGAGCATGGTTAGCGGATTACATTTCGCCGATTCTCGCCGAATTGCCGCCGAGTTTCAATTCTGCTTCAAATACCCATTTTTAGACAAAGTTTCATCCTTTATACCGAAAACTATCGACTTAGCTTAGCGCTAGTAGGATTAGTTGTCATAAACGTCGTTGGTGACGTCCCCATCCAATTTGTTTTTCAAATTTCCAATTTTGAAATTCTGAGCTAAAAATATTGACCAAAATACCCCTGCGACAGTTTTCGATCCGATAATTTTTCCGAGTTTAGATTCGCTTTAGTTACGACTAATGATAGCCTAGGAACCAAGTTTGATCGAAGAAAAATCGGCGCACACAATTAAAGTGTGTGTCCATGAGCTCTCAAAGGGGGGGGGGGGAGAAAATTCCTTTTTCGAAAACTTGTCCGATCGCGTTAGATTATCGTACTTCGGAGTATATGCTACTTCGTGTAACCTTAGTGAGTATTTATTGCTGAGTTTCTGACTGATTATGATGGAATTCTGTGGTTTTTGCTCTAAGGTTCATTTGAGGAGTTTCAAGAAGAGGAAGGCGTAGAGTGTGAAGGAACGCTTGAGGATAACGCTGGAGGAGCTACAGGTGAGGGCTACTCACTGAATACTAGTTAATGCTTTAGGTGTCGATGAATTCGACTTGATTTACTATTTATGCACTTGTTTGTGTTTTACCGGGAAATGTTTTCTGAGGCTTCGGCTGACAATGATGATTATTCATCTCATGACTGTTTTTGATATTGATTCACATGCTATGTGCTAAGTGGCTAATCTAGGATGTGTGATATCTGTTCTATATGCTAAGTGCTACATGGTTAATCTAGGATGTGTTGATATATGTGCCATGACTGTTGGATTGTGCTAATTTGACTATGCAATTACACATATATCTGTTGTGCTTCAGAGTGAGGATAACGGGCATGTTATGCCAATTTTATTATGAGATTTTGGGAGAGTTTGACAGGACGAACGGAGATTCGGGCCTTGTTATTGTTTTAGTGGATCGAGACATTCTCTGGGAGTTATTTGGGATTATGGGATCTTTGAAACTCATAAAATTTGCGATAAAACTAAATGGAAACTATTTTAGAAGGAAAATTCATAAGACATTAAACAACCTCTAAACCTTGAAATAAAGATAACAATCTCGGATGAAAGCTTAGGATTTGAATATTAGTTTTGGAAAATGAGAAGTGTCGTCGAATCCAAGTTTTGGGAAAACTATAAGTTTCTGAGTATGTTGATACTCCTTCGCTCTTTGAGCAGTTTATTTAGCCATCCAAAGGATAAGCCGAGAAGCTTCACTAAGGCGTGAGACCTCGTGAAAGCATGGAACTTCACTGAAGCGTGAGACTTCGTGAATGTGTGAGATTTCACTGAAGCGTGAGACTTCGTCAAAGTGTAGATGACTCGAGAAGTTATCATGAGTGATTGCACTCTTTTTTTTCATAATTAATGCAGAATCGACATTTACCTTAGGGTATTCTTTTTAGAGACAATAAGTTAGCTAGAACACGTGGCGACGTGTCGAGTGAGGTCGGAGACGTTGTTTGGCTAATCACTTTGCATTCATGCACACATTTTGAGGTTAATACACGGCGGGATACCAGACCTCGGTGGATTCCAAAATGGTCATAAGACCCGGATTTCCACATAAGAACACTGCGGTGATTCTTCGTAGCAGACAGAAATGGCAAACCTTCGGGTTCACTGCTGATCTGACTACCCTTTGTTTGGTATAAGAGACACGCGAGCAGAAATGGTCCCACCGTGGCTGGTGTTAGGGCTGACTCGTTGATGCCCATCCCTCCGGAATGCATCTTGTCAACCGTCATCTCATTCATGCAACATGCATACTGACTTAGTTGCTGAGTGTGATTGATACTTGTTAATCTTATTTGATGCATGTTAATTGTTATTGTTGTCGTTTATATTCATTGTGAAATATACAACTCTAGGATGCTATCTCTAACTTATAGGCCTAAGTAGCTACCCCTTAAACTGTATCTATTGGAGTTATTACTTACATAATTCTTTGGAGTTGACCCTCGCGTCTTCAGTGTGTGCTTTGGCGGACTACGCCCTTTGTCAGATGTCCATGGCGGACTGGTTCACGATGGTTCACTCTTCGGGGGGGGGGGGGAACTAGGTTTGAGATGCTGGATCAGGATGACCCCGACTCATGGGTGGTCTACCCCGCTGGCCACCGAGCGACTTACTCGGGGAGGATTATGAAGGACCGTGTCGACCGTCTGGGACACATGACGGAAAGAGTGCTGAGGAGATACACTGTGAGCTTCAACCTGCCACCCGGCGTGCACTGCGGACCCGGTGTAGGAGCACCACCACCACCGTCATCTTCGGATGATGAGGACCCCTCAGAGGAGGAGCCTGTGGGAGGGACTTCTGCGGAGTCTAGCTCACCCACTGTTGCTGTCATTGATGACTTTGGCTCGGGCCCTAAGCCCGTGAGGCCAGCACAGGAGCGTATCGCGGTAGCAAGAGGAGGGAGGATGATGTACATTGACTTAGTCGTTCTGGATTCCGATTCGGACGATGATCACGCTAGCATGTAGTTTTGAGTGTTGGTGTGAACTCCTATAGACAGGATTAGTGTAGGAGTAGAGTCATAGCTCTGACCGTCATGTTTCATTTGGGGACAGGGTAGTTTCCTGACCGATAGCTTTTTGTGTGGTTTCTCTACGGAAATCACAGAGAGTTGGTTGGACTAGGGGGTCTTGTTTTAGGCCGTTTGGGCTGATTTATTCTCATTTTTGAGGGATTGTGTTGCGGACACTTGACCTTTCCTTTTGGATTGTACATATTGCCTACGGGCGTTACTTTCTGTTACTTCCCGTCACTAGAGGATACTCGTGACGTGGTTCGCTACTTACAGCGGGGGCTGTAATTATATATTGTACATTAGTCATGTTATCTTTTGTTGTAGAGTTTTATTTCATTAAGTCTTTAGTTTTATTATTTAAACAAATCGAAAAAAAAAATTCACGTTTTTGCCGCTTTAATTTCTTTTGGTTACTAAAGTGACGCCACCGAAATCGGGGTGTTACATTGTGGTATCAGAGCCTGATTGAGTCTTTGGGGAGTCATTGGGGAATAGGTCTTCTGTGCTAGGTTGTGTGACTTTGCAAAGAGTGAAAATTGATTGTCTGCAAGCGAATTTTTGCTTAGAATTGATTGAAGTTATTGCTTAATCATATTGTATAGTTATGCTAGATGCTATCTTATGATGAGTACTAACTGTTTGTTTGACTTAACAGAACATGGTGAACACTAACCAATTAGTTCAGATGATGGCCACTATGGCCCAAGCTGTGACTGCACAGGCGAATGATAATGCTATGAGGCGTGCGGCTGAGGAGGCACGTGATCAACATCAACGTCAGAGAGAAGTGACACTGGACTAGAACATGGGCTTGAATGACTTCAGGAGACAAGATCCACCAAAGTTCTCGGGTGGTACTGACCCGGACAAAGCGGATCTCTGGATCTAGGAGATTGAGAAGATATTCGGTGTATTGCAAACTGTTGAAGCTGCCAAGGTGGGCATGGCAACTTATCTGCTGCTTGGTGATGCTGAGTACTGGTGGAGAGGCACCAGGGGGATTATGGAAGCCAATCATGAGGAGATCAACTAGAACTCCTTTCAAACTGCATTCTTGGAAAAGTATTTTCCAACCAGTGCTCGGGATGAGCGGGAGGCACAGTTTCTGACACTGCGTCAAGGAGGTATGTCTGTACCTGAATTTGCTTCCAAGTTGGAAACCGTGGCGAAGCATTTCCAATTTTTCAACGATCATGTGGATGAGCGCTACATGTGTAAGCGCTTTGTTAATGGACTGAGGCCTGATATCGAGGACTCGGTGAGGCCATTAGGAATTATGTGCTTTCAGTTGTTGGTTGAGAAAGCCACAGAGGTGGAGCTGATGAAAAACAGGAGGTTGAACCGTGCTGGAACTGGAGGGCCAATGAAGTCAGGCTCTCAAAACGATCAAGGCAAGGGGAGATTTCAGAACAGGAGGCCGTATCAACGTCCTATTGGGAGAGGGTTTACCTCAGGATCTTATAGACCCATGGCGGGTACTGCTGGTGGTTCTGGAGATCAGACTTTGAATAGGGAGATGACCTGCTAATGCTTGTCCCGACACGAGACCCAAATGCTTTAATTGTAACAAACTAGGGCATACTGCCGGTCAGTGCAGGGCACCCAAGACGGAACCAACCGTTAACACTGCTCGTGGGAAGCGCCCTGCTGCTAAAGCGAGAGTCTACACCATGGATGGTGAAGATGCTGAAAGAGTCGACTGTCTGATCAGAGGAGTCTGCGAGCTTGACGGTAATCTCCTAACTGTACTTTTTGATTCCGGTGCAACGCACTCATTTGTCTCTAGGGAATGTGTGACCAGATTGAAACTTCCTATTACTACTTTGAGCTTCGATCTTATAGTTACCACCCCTGCCAAAACTCTACTTGCTAATTCTGCATGTATGTATTGTCCGGTAACATATAAAGATAGAGTCTATCATGCTAACCTTGTATGCCTAATTCTCAAGAACCTAGATGTTATCCTAGGAATGGATTGGTTGTCCTACTATCATTGTCTTTTGGACTGCAACCGAAAGAGAGTGGTATTTCCAGACTCGGATCTTTTCGAGTATCTATCTGCCAATCACATTAGCGTCTCTTTGAATGAAGGATCTCAAGAGTACTCCGTATTGCTAAGCTTGGAGAATAAAGGGAACCCGGAAATTAACACTATTCCAGTGGTGAGAGACTTCACCGATGTTTTTCCTGGCGATGTACCTGGATTGCCGCCTGTACGCGACATCGAGTTTGCTATTGACATCGTACCGGGAACAGGGCCGATTTCGATTGCACCATATCGTATGGCACCTGCGGAGTTAGTAGAATTTGTAATTCAGGTTCCCTCTGATACGATAGTCCTGCACGATGCTGGGACAAGAAGTTCGACAACCGCTTAACAGTAAAACAAAACTTAACAGCAAAAACAATAACACACAGTAATTGTTAACCCAGTTCGGTGCAACATCACCTACGTCTGGAGGGTTTGCACCCAAAGAAAGGAAATCCACTATCTCAAGATTCAGGAATTACAGACACTCATGAACAACTCAGTTCATAGTTCACTTCCTAATCTACCCAGTGTATTTCTACTTAGAATCTCAACCTAAGTATGCGAGCCCCTCTCACTTTCTCTCAATCACTGCCACAGTGATTGGTGAACACAACGAACAAGTAGAGTTTGAACGCAATCAAACAACACAGAATCTCTCTTTGCTTTATAGAATCAGTGAGCAAAGACAGATTCACAACTAAACAAAGGACAAAGCACAAACACAAATCCTAAAACACTTGATCTCTCTCTATCAGCTTCGGTCGTCTTCACGTTTTAGGTCTTCATCCTTTTATAGACTTCAGCAGCGGTAGCATGGGCTTCAGAGTTGGCACGGGCTGAAGAAACAGATTGCAGTAACAGCAATTAAAACTCAATCTTGATAGATTCGGTTTCTTATTGCACAAGTAAAGATAGAAACCAATCTTTTAACAAAGATTGTTTCAACAAATAACAACCCAACAATTAAAACCCTTCTGGAATAGCTACTTGCTCCTCAAGTAACTCATAAACATATCTTCAATAAATCTTCAGAGGACCCACATCATAAACACAAGCTGAGGACTGATGCCCTAGCTTCACGAGGACAGATGCCACGGCATCTGCTTCGACAATCGGTTGTTTTGACAAAATGCATGGCAACATGTTCCAACAATCTCCCCCTTTGTCAAATTTTGTCTAAAACAACTCACAATTAGAGAGGATAAAAACTAGAGAAACAATTCTCCCCCTTAGTCAGAGCTCCCCCTCAACTGATGCAACTACACAACCAACTACCATTCTTCAAAAGACATAGTTGGAACAAAACACTTAGCAGCACAAACACACAACCAGAAGTACAGTCAGGCTTTAGCATATGATGACACCAAAATAGATCAGCTTGAACATCAGCGTATCAGAAATACTACTATCAGAAGCTAGCAGCACATAAGCTATCCTCATAAAGCTAAGCTAAGCTAGCCACATAAAACCAGAAGATGCAACTTGAAACAAACAAAGCCATGTCTTGAACTTGTCTTCAGAACAAAGCTAACACTAGCAAAACACACATAATCTTCACAGAAGCAAAGCAACTTCACAGTAGAACATAGGTCTTCACAGCAGTACCACAAAATGTTACAGACCACAAAGCAGATAGAATCTTCTATCTCAACGCACTCAAACTAGATAGAATCTTCAATCTCAACGCACACTCAAACTACTCCCCCTTTTTAGCACAAATTTGCAAAGGGTGCATCCAAAAACAAAAGAAAATAGCACAAGATCAGAGCAAACTAGCCTTCAGAACTTGACTCCTCCCCAGACCCTTCTGCACTTTCTTCAGATCCTTCCTCCTCTTCATTACTCGCTTTCTGAGCAGCTGTTGCAGCAGCACTGTGCTCACCACCTTGACGTTCTTCTTCTTGAAGCTTGTGTAGCAACGCATCAACTTTGAGCTTCCTGGCAGTGCTCACCCTGATTGTCTCCTGCAAATCCTTCGAAACTTCCTGTAATTCAGCAATTATGGCCTGAGTGCCAGATTCAGTCACAGAAGGAGCAGATGTCCTGCTGGTTGGTAAGGCAATGTCTAGAACATGTGGCTCCATAAAAAAACGTTGATCCAAAGTGATTGGAACACCACGAGACATAGCCACATCATCAGCCCTGAGAATCTGAGGATGCTGCTTAAGAATGATCTCAGAGAGAAGGGAAGGAAATGAAACAGGCAGCTTCACAGCACAAGTATCAGCATGCTTCAATGTCTGTTCAAACACAAAAGTCCCAAAATCAAAAGCAATAGACTTGCCAATCCTATAAATCAATTTGGCAAGCGTTGCAGAAACACCAGAAGTATGCTGAGTTGGAACCCAATTCACAGCACCAATCCTGTTAAGGATAGCATACTTCACACTCAGATTTCCAGTGGATAACAACTTCTTGCTCGGCCACTTCTTCACATGACCTGCAGTAAGCTCCTTGGCAAAATCATCCATGGACACTTCTTCATCAACAAATTCAATAGCACTTCTTCCAAGTGCTTGATTGACAACAGCAGGTGAGAACATCACACATTCAGCCCGCACATAGACTTTCCTGAATTCTGCACTATTAGGAAGTCCCACATCAACAGAGAGATTCACCAAGAACACTCTCACAAGCTTCTCATAGCACCTTCCAATATTCTGAATAGTTTTCATCAGACCTGCTTTCTCAATAAGTGCAATAACATCTCTGCATTCAAGAACATCAGAGCCAACTTCCCTTTCCTTGGCCATTCTCCTCTTGCAAACAAACTTCTACTTCTGCACATTCTCTTCTAAGTGAAAAGATACTCTATCAATAGGAACAGCAGGAACATTCTGAGGAATACGCTTACCAGAAAACTTCCTTTTCTCAGAAGATCGAATGCCCTGGACATCGACTTCAACATCTGACTCAGTATCTTCAACTGGAATCTTCCTCTTCTTCTTCTCACTGGGAGTCTTGTCTTCCTTTTGCTTTCCCTTACTCTTCACACTGGCCTGTCGTGACTTGTAGGTTATAGGTGAAGACTTGGATTTCTTTGATGGAGTAGGAGTGACTTCAGAAGAAGAACCCCTTCTTTTCTTCTTCATCCTCGCAGCAACACTATCAGCAAAGGACTCAGTCAGAGGAACATCATCAGAACCATCATCAGAGATGTCCTGAACAGAGGCTGGAGCCTGGATGTGCTCTTCAGAATTGATACCCTCAGAGTTACCATTCTTTGGATCAGCATCCTTCGAAGAGGATGAAACAGAGATATCAGGCTGGGTAGCATCGCCTGAATCTTCATGAGAAGTGGAATCCTTTCTAGAATTTGCTTGAACAGAACTTTCCTTAGACCCAGATGTCTCAACATCAGGTACAACATCAGGGGGCGATTTCACAGGAGAATCTTCATCATTAATTTCCTCTTCGTCAGGGACATCCTCAAGGATAGGAACATTTAGGGTTTTGCTGTTCTTGACCTGTGATTTGTAGACCTTACACGTTGGGTTTCTTGATCTCATCTTCTTGGGAGATTTCTTGGACACAGAAGATGGTTGAGAAGAATCACTCTTCAAACCCATACACTTGACTCCTTTAGCAGTTCTTTCAATCTTGGCCTTGACAGATTCCTTCTTTCCTGAACTTTGAGACATGATGAATCGAAAGCAATTGCAAACAGAGTACAGAACAACGAAACAGAATTGCAAATGAGAGATGATAAGTCTGGAAGAAGATAGATGCACAAGAGGTTGAGAGAACACAATTTGCCTGTTGGAGGTAGTTATAGGATAAGTGAACCATGAAGTAACTTTCTCTCTGCTGATGTCACAACGGCTGTCAATGATGACCAAGAATAAACTAGCCGTTAACACACTGGGGCACACTAATTGCTATGCATCAGAAATACAAATCCCTAGACTTCCTCTTAATTTTTCAAAAGTGATTGCATCAAGGGGTTTTGTGAAAATATCAGCCAATTTCTGGTCAGTTGTATCATGATCCAAATTAACAATTTTATCCTCCACCAAGTCTCTAATAAAATGATGTCTAATGTCAATATGCTTGGTCCTGCTATGCTGTATGGGATTCTTAGAAATATTAATTGCACTGAGATTGTCGCAGTACAATGTCATGACATCCTGTTCAACATCATACTCCTTCAGCATTTGCTTCATCCATATGAGTTGTGTACAACTACTTCCTACTGCAATATATTCTGCTTCAGCTGTAGACAATGAGACACAATTCTGCTTCATGCTAAACCATGAAATCAAATTATTCCCTAGGAAGAAACATCCACCAGATGTGCTCTTTCGATCATCTGCACTACCTGCCCAATCTGCATCACAGAATCCAACTAAAGAGGAATTTGTATCATGAGTATAGAGAATACCATAGTCACTTGTGCCATTGATGTACTTGATAATTCTCTTGACTTGTAGCAGATGACTTGCTTTAGGAGCTGCTTGATATCTAGCACAAACTCCGACAGCAAATGTGATGTCTGGTCTGCTAGCAGTGAGATACAACAAGCTTCCAATCATGCTTCTATAGAGACTTTGATCAACATCTTCCCCCTGCTCATCCTTGGAAAGTTCGATGTGTGTAGCAGCAGGAGTTCTCTTGTGACGAGCCTTTTCAAGGCCAAACTTCTTGACTAACCCTTTAGCATACTTACTCTGTGATATGAACATAGAATCCTCCACTTGTTTGACTTGTAGTCCTAGAAAATAATTCAATTCACCAACTAGGCTCATCTCAAATTCAGATTTCATTTGTCGGACGAAATGCTCCACCATTGAGTTCGACATTCCTCCAAAGACAATGTCATCCACATAGATCTGTGCTATCATTAGCTTACCTTTGTCATTCTTCACAAACAGAGTTTTATCAATTCTACCCTTACTGTAACCATTGCTTACAAGAAATTCAGTTAACCTTTCATACCAAGCCCTATGTGCTTGCTTCAAGCCATACAAGGCCTTCCTCAACTTGTACACATGATCTTGATGATGTGGATCTGTAAATCCTGTAGGTTGTTCAACATAAACTTCTTCACTCAAATAGCCATTCAGAAAAGCACTCTTCACATCCATCTGATAAAGTCTGAACTTCAAGAGACAAGCAACACCTAGCAAGAGTCTTATAGATTCCAGTCTAGCTACTGGAGCAAAGGTGTCATCAAAATCAACTCCTTCTATTAAGTATATCCTTGAGCAACTAGTCTTGCTTTATTCCTTGTGACTGTTCCTGTTTCATCTGATTTGTTCTTGAAGATCCACTTAGTGCCAATGATGTTTACTTCTTCAGGTCTAGGCACTAACTCCCACACTTCATTTCTCCTGAACTGCTCTAGCTCCTCTTGCATAGCATTTATCCAGTATTCATCAGTGAGAGCTTCATTGACATTCTTGGGTTCTATCTTAGAGATGAAACAACTGTGAGCAATTATACTTCTAGATCTGGTAGTCACCCCTTCTTGAAGATTACCAATAATGTTTTCTTGAGGATGATTCTTCTGAACCCTGATTGATGGAGCTTTGTTTGATGTGATATCTTTGTCTTCCTTTTCATCAGCACTTATTTCTGACTCATTGTCGAGGGCGGTTGCTGGAGCATCGGCTGGAACATCAGCACCATCATCATCTTCATTCAAAACTGCTTCTTCCTTCTTGCTTGGTTCATCATCCACAGTCACATTCACAGATTCCATCGTGGTCCTTGAGCGAGAGTTAAACACTCTATAAGCTTTGCTGTTCATAGAGTACCCCATGAAAATTCCTTCATCACTTCTAGGATCAAGCTTCCTCTTAGGATCACGATCTGCAAGGATATAACATTTACTTCCAAATATGTGAAAGTATTTTACAGACGGCTTTCTACCTTTCCATAGCTCATACTGTGTAGAGGATGTCCCTGCCCTGATGGTGACTCTATTATGTATGTAACAAGCAGTACTCATAGCTTCAGCCCAGAACTGGTGTGGAATCTTCTTAGCATGTAACATTACTCTAGCTGATTCCTGGAGAGTTATATTTTTCCTTTCAACTATTCCATTCTGTTGCGGAGTGATGGGGGCAGAAAATTCATGGCTAATACCTTCTGTTCCACAGAACTCCAAGAATTTTGAATTCTCAAACTCCCTTCCATGATCACTTCTGATTCTTTCAATCACACAGTCCTTCTCATTCTGAAGTCTCATACATAGATTCTTGAATATTTCAAAAGTCTCTGATTTTTCTCTCATAAATTCAACCATGTATACCTTGAAAAATCATCTACACAGACAAACACATACCTTTTTCCTCCTAAGCTTTCAACCTACATGGGACCCATGAGATCCACGTGAAGCAATTCCAGAACCTTTGTCGTGGTCTGATGCTGGAGCATCTTGTGTGGCACCTTGGTTTGCTTACCAATCTGACATTCTCCACATAGCTTTCCTTCTCCCAAGCTCAAATTGGGCAATCCCCTTATTGCTTCATCTGCAAGAATCTTGTGCATGCTCCTGTAGTTGAGATGTCCTAGTCTTTGATGCCATACATTCACCTCATCTTCTTTAGTTAACAAACATCTGGAAACATGAGCTTTTTCTTCTGATGTCCACATATAACAGTTGTCTTTTGATCTGACTCCTCTCATCACAACTCTCTCATCATCAGTGGTCACAACACATTCTATCTTATTGAACTTCACATCATATCCTTGATCACACAGTTGACTTATGCTGATTAGGTTGGCTGTTAAACCATTTACAAGTAACACATTGTTCAAGTTAGGAGATTCTGAGCTAACAAGCTTTCCTACTCCCTTGATCTTTCCTTTAGCTCCATCTCCAAAAGTAACATAGTTGGTGGAGTGACTTCTGATGTCTTGCAAGAAGCTCTTGTTTCCTGTCATGTGCTTTGAGCAGCCACTATCAAAATACCAATCTTCCTTTGATGATGCTCTGAAAGACGTGTAGGCTACTTGACATCTGACTTCACCCTTGGGCTTCCATTGCTTCCTCATGTGAACAGGCTTTTTATCGTGCATCTGAGGATAACCATATAACCTGTAACAGTAGGGCTTTATATGACCGTTCTTACCACAGTAGTGACACTTCCAAGGTACAGTTTTGTCAAGCTTAAGCTGGGGTTTCACATGCAGAGGTACATGTCGAGGCAATGAATCTGGCAACTGATAATTTCTGGGCTTCTTGAATTCAGTTTGTTTTGCAGCAGACACAAATTTCTTTGAACCTTTCTGATTTTCTTTGTTTGCTGTTCTATAGTCAAAGCCAATTCCCTTCAAACTCCCTCCTTGCTTGCTAGTTTCTTTCAGAATTTCATCAAGCATATCAGAACCACTGTTCAACATTCTAACAGATTTGTGAGTAGCTTCAAGCTTTCTTGTCAGACTTGCCACTTCCTCTTGAAGTCCTGGATTAATCAACACTAGATTAGCCTTTTCCATAACATCAGCATTATTAAACTTACTTTGCCATTCCTCCAGATCTTCCTTCAGCTTTGTGCTAAGCTCTTTCAGCCTTTCATTCTGAGAGACAAGTTGTTCTATCTCACTTTGCTTTTCTCTCACAAGTTTACATGCTTCTTCCCACTTGATGTGTAGCAGCTTGTAAGTCTCGGCCAGTTCCTCATCTGTAATGTCCTCATCACTTGTATCAGACTCATAGATGGTTCCAGAGAAAGCATTGACTTTGTTTGCAGATATCTGCTCCTAATCTTTAGTGTCTTCATCTGACCAAGTTACCATCACACCTTTCTTCTGCTTCTTTAGATAGGTGGCGCATTCAGACCTGATATGGCCATATCCTTCACATTCATGACACTACACTCCTTTATTCTGACCGGATCTTTCTTCTTCTTTGGTCTTCCTCTGTGAATTAAAAAACTTGGGTTTGTTATCGAACTTCATGTCCTGGACATTAGGCCTGGTTCTTTTGTCAATCTTTCTCAATGCTCTGTTGAATTTTTTTGCTAGCATGGCCAGAGCCTCAGAAAAATTTTCACCCTCACAATCTTCATCATCTCCTTCATCAGTGTTTGACACAAAAGCAATACTCTTATTCTTCTTCTAAGATTTTCCACTCAGTTTCAACTCAAATGTCTGCAAAGAGCCAATAAGTTCATCAACCTTCATGTTCTCAATGTCTTGAGCCTCCTCAATTGCAGTGACTTTCATAGCAAACTTCTGAGGAAGAGATCTCAAGATCTTCCTTACAAGCTTCTCATCTGACATAGGTTCTCCCAAAGCAAAGGAAGCATTAGACAAGTCACAGACACGCATGTGGAATTCTGAAATAGTCTCTTCTTCAGTCATCATCAAATTTTCAAATTGAGTAGTAAGCATCTGAAGCCTTGACATCCTTACTCGAGTAGTTCCTTCATGTGCAGTTTTCAGAATTTCCCAAGCATCCTTTGCCACAGTACACGTATTGATCAGCCTAAACATATTCTTGTCAACTCCATTAAAGATAGCATTTAGAGCCTTTGAATTTCCAAGAGCAGCTTCATCTTCAACACTGGTCCATTCTTCTTCAGGTTTTTCCACAACAGTAGTAGAGGTGCCTTCGACCTCAGCCTTAGTGGGGTGCTTCCAACCCTTGACAATAGCTTTCCAAGTCTTGTTGTCAATTGATTTGAGAAAGGCTGTCATCCGAACCTTCCAATAGTCATAGTTAGTACCATCCAGAATGGGTGGCCTATTGACTGATCCTCCCTCCTTGTTATCCATGAGAACTTGAATAAAACTCCCTGGAGCTCACCCAACCAGAACAGGGTGTCTGCTCTGATGCCAATTGTAATTCAGGTTCCCTCTGATACGATAGTCCTGCACGATGCTGGGACAAGAGGTTCGACAATCGCTTAACAGTAAAACAAAACTTAACAGCAGAAACAATAACACACAGTAATTGTTAACCCAGTTCGGTGCAACATCACCTACGTCTGGAGGGTTTGCACCCAAAGAAAGGAAATCCACTATCTCAAGATTCAGGAATTACAGACACTCATGAACAACTCAGTTCATAGTTCACTTCCTAATCTACCCAGTGTATTTCTACTTAGAATCTCAACCTAAGTATGAGAGTCCTTCTCACTTTCTCTCAATCACTGCCCCAGTGATTGGTGAACACAACGAACAAGTAGAGTTTGAACGCAATCAAACAACACAGAATCTCTCTTTGCTTTATAGAATCAGTGAGCAAAGACAGATTCACAACTAAACAAAGGACAAAGCACAAACACAAATCCTAAAACACTTGATCTCTCTCTATCAGCTTCGGTCGTCTTCACGTTTTAGGTCTGAAGGTATGAAAAACGGTAGAAAGGGGGGGTTTGAATAACGTTTTCAGTACAAAAACTACCACCTTAAAGATTTTAACAAATCTTTTCGAGAACTAAGTGCAAAAGATAGAGATAGAAAAGCACACAAGGATTTTATCCTGGTTCACTTGATAAATCACTCAAGCTACTCCAGTCCACCCGTTAAGGTGATTTCTTCCTTCTTAGAATGAAGGCAATCCACTAATCAGGTAAGAGTTACAACTGCACTTGAAACCTACAAGTGACTAACAATTACACTGACTTAGCTCACACTAAGATTCACTCTCTTAGTCTTCTCTAGGATCCGATCAACCTTGATCTCCTAAAGGAAAATCAAACAACTGTTTGAGGTTGGTGTTTACAAGGGTTTGCTTCTGAATAAGCTGAGTGTAAACTAAAATAAATTACAAGATGAAAGAAAGCTTAGAATATATCTTGCGCGTGTGTATTGCTTCTTGTATCTTTTTTTTTCTTCTTCTAGCCGCTTCTTTCAATCTTCAGCCTCTATATATACTCCAAGGATTAGGGTTGAGCGTTGCATGGAAATGCTACCGTTGGAGGGCAGTTCTGGAAAATCCAGCTTCTGCTGTGGCTGAGAACGTTAGGTAGGTCGTCAGGAAGGTACACTTGCTTTTGTACTTGGATAGCGACTTGACCTTTTAACCTAGGAGACTTCTGATCAGAGGAATGCTTCGTATTGGAACTTGTGAAGCAGGTTGATCAGAGTCAGAGGGAAAGCACAGATCCTCTGACCATTGTATCTTCTGATTCTGAACTCAGAGGGAAGAACATGGCCTTCAGAGTTTCTTGCTTCTGGACTTCAGAGTTTCCACTATTCAGCTTCTGGATCTTCAGAGTCTTCTACACCATCGGAACATCTGAACCTTCAGTGTTTCTTGGTTGTCAGAACTTCTGGATCATCAGAGCTTCTAGCGACTGAGTCCTCATCAGAGTTTGTATAGCTTCAGATCTTCTGAAGCTTTTCCACTGTTCATACTGAACATGGTGAATGCGAAAGCGTTGCTTGGGTTACCCTTTATACACAGTGCTTCTGATTTGTGTGAAATTGAGTCAGGGTCAGAGCCTGTAAATAGCACACTCAGAAAAACACGTTAGAGTACCACAATTGTTCATATCAAAAGGTTAACTTGTAATCATCAAAACATAGAGTTGTACTACTAGATCAAAACTTGATCTTACAATCTCCCCCTTTTTGATGATGACAAAACTAAGATTTTTGATGAACAATTCTTAAACATTAAACTGAATTCACTCAGAGTTTAGAGATATAGAATAAGACTTATCCTGATGTGAATAGTTTATCTTGCTCATTCTGAATTCAAGTCACTGCTTGATTCTGAGCTTAGCTCCCCCTGAATCTAATACTTGATGAAAACGTTAGTAAAGTCTAGATTCTGAGCTAAATCATATAAGAGTTCAGAGTGAAAAGCTTATGACATAGATGAAAAACGAATAATCAGAGCGCATAAGTGATCAGAGTCATGGACAAGGTATCAGAGTCTTGGGTATCAGAGTCAACTTAGAATCACTTCAGAAGAAGTGAAATGTATTCCTTGTATTTGCCCAGTGACACATCTATGGTCATGAAGGTGGAACTCTTAAAATCTCCAAAAGAAAAATAAGTCACACTAACACATCTTACACATCAAAAACTGGGTTTACTCCCCCTTTTTGTCATAAGCAAAAAGCTTGGGGTGTGAAAAACTTAGCTTGAAGTACAAGGTACTTCCCCCTTAGAGAAGGTCTAAGTTGAAAGAAAATGAAGACGATGTAAGAATCAGAGTGAGGCGATAATAAATAGAAGAGTTAATGCAAGGGATGAACGTTTACCACCGGTCAAGTGAGGAAATAGAAGGGTCAGTTACCAAGTACTTAACCTCGAGAAACTGTAAGAGCATTAACTTTCAGAGAGAAAGTGAAGCCTATAAAAACGTTGGAGAGAAAGGTAAGCTTCACACCTCGAATAATATTCAGAAAAAAAATGGCATCATACAGAATGGCATTAGAAGAGCTCAGAAGGAAGGCGTTTGAGGAAGATATGTTCCTCAATATTAGGCATCCCGATGGTACAAAGACCATACAAGAGCTGACGAAGACACTGCTTGAAGAAGATCTTGGTCCAGCGATGGAGAAAGATCTAAAGGAGTTCCTCTGCTTCGTGGAAGAGATTCAGGAGCTTTGCCAGCGGGAGCTGAATCTGCTGGAAGAGAAGGAGACTGTGGAAAAGAGACTCAAGACGACAGAAGATAGTCTAGAAAAAGATGATCTGAGCATCAAACTTGGCAACATAGAGTATGCATTGGATCGTCTGGAGAAGGAAAGAGTGGAGCAGCGCCAAGAATGCAGAAGAATGAGGAAGGATCCTCCATTCTAGATATAGGGAATAATGTATGATGTAAACATAGAACAATGATGAATAAAACAGGTTTTGCAAACATATGTGCCACAAATATATATAGATATATGCATATAGAATCACAAATGAACAAATTAAAGTAAGTAAATAAGCAGAGTTTAAATAAAACAACGTTAAATAAAAAGGAAAAGGAAGAAAAAGAAGAGATCCTAAAAAACTAAGATTTGTCAGTACGGCGCAGAAGTTCCATCATCATGTGCTTCATCTCAATCAGCATGGATTCATGAGTGTCAAGACGTTGTTCCATGATGTCGAGTCTGGATGAGCTTGTCGGAGTAGAGCTGGAAGGAACGTTCTGAGCAGCTTGAGGTTCTGGAATGGAAGCAGAAGCAGCAGGAGTAAACAGAACTGGTGCAAGTCGCTCTGCCTCAGCCTCAGCTTCAAGACGTTCTGCCTCAAGTCTTGCTTGTTCAGCCTTAGCTGCTGCTTGACGGGCAGCTTCTTCTTCTTGTTCTTTCTGTCTCTTGGCTTCTTCAATGGCTTCAAGAAGCTTGGTTCTCTGTTCGAGTTCATGAAGAGCCACCCTCCTAGCAAACCTTTGCTTTGCAGCCTCAATGCTCTGACTTCCCTCTGCATGCAGGAGCTGCAGCATAACGGGAAACTGAGCCACCAGCCAAGTGCTCAAATTGTTCCACTCATCAGCCACATTTTCAGCATTCTCACTGAGGTCAGTCTGACCGTGCACATTGCGGAGCCTCAAGGAGGCTTCATGATTGAAAATATTGATGCACTCAGAGAGAGATGTGGGTTGAAGGTGAGTATAGGGAATGATGGAGAGGTTGGGTGCAGGAGAGGCTGGGTGATTGCTGCTATGAGCTTCAGAGGCACCTTGTGGAGAACCAATGTTAATTATGGGAGCATTGGGTTCAGAGGTTCCACGGTGAGGGTCTGAAGTTTCAACCAGAGGGTGAGGTGATCTAACCGAGGATTGGTTAGATACTGATTGTTCAGGTTCAGGGTCTGGTTGAATTGGCTCTTGTTGGTCAGGGACAGGGTGAGCCTGTTGGACTAAGGGGTCTGCCTCTTGGATAGGATTGGCCAAGATAGGTTCATCTGGGTCAACTAGACGTTCAGGTCTAGGGCCAGGATATTGCCTAGGGCTTGGACAGGTAAGGTAATATTCTTCCAAGGCAGATACCTTCTCTTTCCTAACCTCCATGAATTTTCTAAGTGATTCAGAGGTATTGGAGGGAGGAGAGTCAAAGACATTGATGGGGAAGGATACAGGTGTGAAGGCTGATGAAGAGTCTGTATCCGTGGTTCTGACAGCAGGACGTGCTGATGCTCTGGGAGCAGAGTGATCAGACGTTCTGGGTTGTGGATCTGTTGGTTTGGGTTCTGGTTGGTTGGGAATGATGGGTTCAGAAGTTAATGGGTCGTATGGAATGGTAAGGAGAGAGGTTGGATCTTCTGACCTAGAGGGTTGGTTCTGAAGCAAATTCCAGAGTGGTGCTTCAGTAGGAGAAGGTTGAAAGAATGAAGATCTTGGGGAATGTGGTGGAGAGGTGGTTTGTGCGGCTGGCTGGGATTCATGAATAGGAGTGAGGGGATTTGAAGAGTGTTGGAGTAAGGCAGAAATTGGGAGTGCATCAAATAAATTCAAATCATCATCAGAGGTAAGTGCAGGCTTACTTGTATGTGCTGATGATCGAGTCACTCTGGCAGGAGGTTCAGTCCTTCTGACCTCTGCAGCAGCTGGTTCCACCCGAGTAGGCTTCACCACAATTCTGACTTTCTTCTGCTTCTTCTTTGGAGGACCATCCTCACTATCATCACCATCATCATCATCAGGCTTGCTCTTCGCCTTCTTGACCAGAGGGACATCAGATTCCTCTGAGGATTCGTCCAGAACCATCTTCCTCTTGGTTTTCTTCTTGGGAGGAGAAGGAAACTCTGGAGCTGGTGGAAGTCTGCTGACGAAATCATCAAGGTCAATCTCGAATCCTTGAGCCCTGAGGTCTTCAACATAGCATCTGATGGCTTCAGGATGGTCTGCTTGAGTCCACAGAGGGTAGTCATTCAGAGGCATTCTTCTTCCTCTGATCTCAGAAGATGTGTCCTCATGAGCAGGAGCAATCTTCTTCTGGACCAAACCCATCTTCTTCAGAGAGTTGGCAGTGAAGACATCGCTAACAATGGTGCTCAAGTCCTCTGTGCAACCAGCATTGATCAAATCTTGCACCAAGTTGCTTTCAATGAGAAAGTCTGAGATCAGCCTCCCAAAAGGGATATATTTGATGGCTGACTTGATGGAGGAGGTGGTGCGAGACTTCCGGATACATTCCTTCAAATAGGAGAACAGGAAGTAGGGAAGGCAGATCTTCTCCTTGTCTTGAATGAAGAACAGCATCGCCTTCTGATTGAAGTTGATGTAGTCTGGAGAACTGCCCTTTGGTCGTTGATTGATGCAGTTGAGCAGGATCTTGTGCCAGACCCTGAGTTTGGGTTGAAGGTCCATCACTTTGTAGCTCGTCTTGCCCGGTTTGAAGGTGGTGTACAGGGCCTTGTTGACGATGTCCTTGGTTCTGGGTTTCAGCTTCGATTCCGTCAGTGAGAACCGATACCCATGAGCAGTTTCTGCACCTAGCAGATTCACGAATGACTTCTCCGTGATGATGATCTTCCTACCCAGTATGTAAGAGACCACCTGAGTGTCATCACAATCAGCGTGCTTCCAGAATTCCTTTACCAGCTTCTCATACACCGGTCCTCGAAGTCGATTGAAGTAGTTTCCCCAACCTTGAGCTTGGACTTCAGGACGAAGATCAAACCCATTTGCAGCCAAGTTGTCGAGGTTGAATCTCCATTCTGCAAGGACTTGGAGTTCCTCAGGAGGAAATACACAGTGAACGGCACAGCCCCGTTCTGCAATAGGAACAATCTCCTCTTGAGCTTGAGCTTGTTCTTGTGCTGGGTTCTCAGAGCCCCGTTGACCCGTTGCCAAACCGACTACCATGTGAGGGAACTGAGGTGCATCTGCCGTAGATCTTCTGGTTTGTCTCACCATTTTGAAGAGGTTGAAGGTTTGAGGTAGAAGATGAAGTTTGAAGGATGAAGAGAGATCGAGAGAGAAATCACGAAGGAGGCGGTTTTGAAAAGCAGGGAGTGCGAGAGTGAAAACCGGAAGTGAGAGAGAACGTGTGTGTATAGTGGGTTTTATCAAATAACCGTTGTTGATTCAAAAAGCACTTTAAGATCAACGGTTGAAAATTAAAGATACACAGTAACAGTAAAATACACAATCACACACAGGAGATAAGCATATCTACACGCAATCACAACAGACTGTCACACGGGCACAAGGAACTATGCATCAGAAATTCTGACGCACGTGTTGTTGTCTCAGCTTCAGAGTCAGTACCAGTGGGCACACACACTCTGATTGAGTTACCTTCTGGACTAGACATCTTCTGATCAAGAAGTATCATAGTCAGAGGTTCTGATCTATCTTCACTCTGGACAAAAGTCCATGTTTAGATTTTTCAGAATAAAATTAAATCTATCTTCAGCTAGGGGCTTTGTAAAGATATCTGCCCATTGATGGTCAGTATCAACAAACTTCAGAAGAAGTACGCCCTTCTGCACATAATCTCTAATGAAGTGATACTTTACCTCAATGTGCTTTGCCCTTGAATGCAAGATAGGATTCTTGCTCAACGAAATTGCAGCAGTGTTATCACAATAGATTGGGATATTGCTCTCAAGGATCTGATAATCCTCCAGCTGATGTTTCATCCAGAGCATCTGAGTGCTGCATATTGCTGCTGAGATATATTCTGCCTCTGCAGTTGATAGAGCAATGGTTGATTGCCTCTTGCTTGCCCATGAGACTAGATTGCTTCCCAGAAATTGACAATTTCCAGAAGTACTTTTTCTCTCTGTTCTATCTCCAGCATAATCAGCATCACAATAACCTGAAAGCTTATACTCTGATGTTTTCTTATACATCAAGCCAAGGTTAGTGGTGCCTTTCAGATACCTTAGGATCCTCTTAACAGCAGTTAAGTGGGTTTCCCTTGGATCTGATTGGAAACGAGCACATAAATGAACACTAAATAATATGTCTGGCCTAGATGCAGTTAAGTACAGAAGTGAACCTATCATGCCACGGTAGAGCTTCTGACATACTTTACCACTTATATCTTCTTTTTCCAGAATGCATGTTGGATGCATTGGAGTCTTGGCCACTGTAGATTCCAGCATATTGAACTTCTTCAGAAGTTCTTTAGTGTACTTGCTCTGATGGATATATGTTCCTTCTGGTGTTTGATCAACTTGTATTCCCAGAAAGTACTTTAATTCTCCCATCATACTCATCTCAAATTCAGCCTGCATCATCTCAGAAAATTCTTTGCATAGAGATTGATTAGCAGAACCAAATATAATATCATCAACATAAATTTGCACAATTAAGATATCATCTTTATAAGTCTTGCAAAAGAGAGTTGTATCTACTTTACCCCTTACAAACTCATTCTCCAGAAGGAATGAGCTAAGTCTCTCATACCATGCTCTGGGAGCTTGCTTCAGACCGTAGAGTGATTTCTTCAATTTGAACACATGGTCTGGTTTCTTTTCATCTTCAAAACCTGGGGGTTGATGAACATAGACTTCCTCTGAGATATAACCATTTAGGAAGGCACTCTTTACGTCCATCTGATGTAGAACTATGTTGTGATTTACTGAGAAAGAAATCAATAGTCTGATTGCTTCCAGTCTTGCTACTGGAGCAAATGTTTCAGTGTAGTCTATTCCTTCCTGCTGGCTGTAGCCTTGAGCAACTAGCCTTGCCTTGTTTCTGACTACATCTCCTTTCTCATTTAACTTGTTTCTGAATACCCATTTCGTTCCAATAACATGGACATTCTCAGGCTTCTTCACTAAGCTCCAAACATCGTTCTTGGAGAATTGATTCAATTCTTCTTCCATGGCCAGAATCCAATCCTTGTCCTGAGAGCTTCATCTATGGACTTTGGGTTCAATTAAGGACACCAATCCTTTCAGACTCAGCAAGGTCTCTTCAGAGGGTCTGAAGGCAGATCTGGTTCTGACTGGTTCATCTTTGTTGCCCAGAATCAATTCCTTAGGATGAGCTGCAGTGATTCTGCTCTTCTTCAGAGTTTGTGAGTTAGAGGGACCAGCTTCTTCCTCTGGTTCATCTTCCTCTGGCTCAACTTCCTCTGGAGCTTTGCCTTTGTCAGAACATTAATGCTTAAATCTGCAAACTTTTCAACTAGCTTTGACTGGTCAGAGTCAAGCTTATCATCAAATCTAACATGAATAGATTCTTCAATAGTCTTAGCATCAGTATTATAAAA
>NC_080042.1:44441654-44493565 GCF_012489685.1 Lotus japonicus
TAACGTGATTGAAGGAAATAAATTTCCTGATTTGAAAATCTGTTCTTGAATGCAAATAAGGCAGCTAAGATCATTAGGCAACTAATCAACAGATAGCATCGAATAAGAATATAAACAATCACCAATTTTTTTTTGAAAAAGGAATTAAAAAACAAATCCTGCTTTGAACATACCTGAGATGGCGATGAGGTCAAACTTGCAGCCACGATGAACTTGAGGATTCAGACACAGGAACTGCAGGAGGTCTGTGAAAATAATTCTGAAATTCTTGCACATTACTCAGCTGGAAACCGTGTGGGTGGTGATACTATGAAGTACCAAAAACAAACAAATATAAGCATAGCTGTTAAAGTGAATGGAATAAAGAAGATCAACTATCTAATTGAGAGGGGAAAATCCTAGATTTCAACCGATAAAATGGCAAGCATGAAGAAAAAAACAGGAATTAAGCTATCAGAAGACTGATTGTTAGTTCTCCACAAAAGAAAATATTCAAATTTCTAGCACCTGCTGCCTCATCCCGCAAATTTGTTGGACAAAGTCGAACTTGCAGTCGCAGACGAAAAACTACCATGGAATCTGTATCGGCCTGCAAAACCCAGATATCACAAATCAATATCCAATCAGGAAGAAGACTAAACATCTCAGAATTTCTCCTTCATGCTACATGAAGATCATAAAAGGGTTAGATAAATATTGACTTAGGATTATGCATGGAAAATAAATTTTAAAACGTATTATAAAGTTACCTTCCATTCGTAACTGAGTATTGGAACCCAATACTTGTAATTCAACCATGGGTAATCTTCATTTTCATGCATGGTGGAGAAACAAATTGGATGAACAAACAGGTATCAGAGAAGAAAATCAGAGAAGGAAATAAAGGAAATAGGACATGATAACCAATTAAATAGTATTTCATAAATGCATTAACTTAACTGCAAGATTCACTCCTTAATCTATGGAGTCATAATGTTTTTTAAATAAATTTTTGAAAAAAGTAAAAGAAACATAAAAGTCAAACCACTATTTAATTTCTCCTAATTGTTTTTACACAAAACCTTTTAGACTTTCAGTTTTGGGACTTGAGAAGGGTAAATTAACAGGGGAAGTTTCATAAAAAGTGCAGAATTTACCTGTATAAAAATGAAGTTTCACCTCTGAATCGATTTGGTCCAGCCGCGAGATTTCCTAACTGCTCTAATGAAAGTTTTTTGCTGCAAATATCAGAGTCTTTCAGAAATACCAACATGACTAAATCACTCGGAAATTTTATAAGCTTTCTATTTATTTGACACTGATCTTAACCCTTACCGAACAAACATAAAATGACATGTGGCGGAATACATTATATTGCAGGTACTATATTACAGTTAATCAGTTCTTAATAGACACTAAGAAACTTCAAAAATGTGGTATAGAATTGAAGTCCAGTGCTGTTTTATGAGAAGATATCCATTTTCCCCTTTACCTTTTTTAAATTACGATACTCAACAATCAGCTCTGACTTAAAAGAAAGTGATTTTTGATTCTACTGAATGATATACTAATACCAGTCACCAATAATGTAATTGATGGAAATAAATCAAAAGCAGGCAAAACCGTTCCAATGTTCCAAAGCCCCAAAATTCAACAGAAGGGTAGTTCAAAAATTGAAACTAATGTGAAGAAACAAACACTAAAAAATCATCCTCAACCAAGAGATACAAAATTGGAATTGAAATTAGGTAAATTAGGGAAGGGTGTGAATTTGAAAACCTCAGAATCCAAAGCCTCGCTGGGTCCAACATTTTCACGTTCTGCATACGAAAACACAAACAAAAAAAAATTTGTTAGTGATTGCTGCAAACTGAGAAGTAAAGGAGAAAATGCCTTGTACGGGACTGTGGACTGAGAAGAAATTAAAAGGTTTGCTTTTATTTGCACCCAAAATTGAAAGGCTTGCTTTTATTCGTACCTGAGAATTAGAGCTCCTAATCACATCCTGGATAAGACGAAATGGGTGTCATTTCGGGCAAGAATATAAAATCGTGATAAAAAACCATCAAAACAAACAGGAAAAAAAGTAGTTTCGTTTCACATAAACAAAATTGAAGACAAATAACCTTAAAATTAAGCGGATGAAGTGCGATTAGAGGTTAGAACCCTAAGAAATTGAAGAGCCTGCCATGAAGAGCGATCAGAATAAAAAAACCGCATACACCAAAACATGATAAATTCCATGGAAGGGAGGCGATGAGAGATGGCAGACAGGGGCGGCGGCCTGAGAGAAGGACGGAGAACGCGTTTTGATAATAGGAATGAAGGGGAAAGCGGTTTGAAAAACTGAAACGCAGAGAAGGAGAAAAAGTGAGAGTAGGGGAAAACGCATTTTGATAATAATTGCCATTAAAGAGATATGAGTGTAGGTTAAGAAGAAAGGTGTAGGATAATAGGAATGAAGGAATGCATGCCATGTAGGATTTTTTCATGTATTAACCAATCAGGAGCTGCCATGCAGGCGATGACTGAACTGAGATCTTTTCCTGAATGTATATACTATGGATACTTTCTCCATCACAATTTATAAGTCACATTACTCATTTTTATAAATTACTTTTCATGCAATGAGGTATTAGTAATAGTGGTAAAAAATAAATATTTAATGTTTCAAATCAAATGAATTATTTCAAAAAGAGTAATAATCTCTTCATTTCTTAGTAACTGCCATATTTATTATTTTTATTTTATTAAGGCTATGTTTGACATGTCATTTCAGCTAGCTTATAGCTTATTTGACTAGCTTAAAGCTTATATGACTAGCTTAAAAACTCTTTAAAAGTGTTTGGTAAAGGAGCTTATTATAGTAGCTTAAAGCTTATAGCTTATTGAATTTATTCTCTTTTTATCCTTATTTTCTTATTAAATCCCACCTTTAGCCTTATATATTTTATTATATTTAATTTAATAAAAATATAGAAAATTAAATAAGTAAAAATTAATATTATATTTTTACGATGATAAATGATAGGAACCCAATTCTTAGGGATAGACCCAATACTACTAGAGTTCATGGAAGTAAGAGGAAGAGGTGTAATGCACCAAATCAATTCCCACGAGAGGAATAACCACCTGTTGAGGTGGCATGAGTTGTGCTAGTAGTGGGAAAGAGAGAGATTGGGGATTATATAAGCATGTATTGCGTGAGAGAGAGGTTAGGCTTAAATTGGGTTTAGGCTTGGGAGAGTAGAGGCACTCTCGAATTGCTTCAGTTTCTTATCTTTAATTTTCTACTGTTATTTGTAATTCCTTAAAACACTGCTTCTGGCCATTTTCCAGAGGATTCAGTGCTCATCTATCCTATTTCATTATCAGTCACTGCGCTAATTTTCTGGTTCCTAACATTGGTATCAGAGCACCGATCTAGGTGCTGTGGTAGCCATTGATTCATGAAGATGTTTCCAGAATTTGATGGAAGAGAGGCTTATGGCTGGATCATCACGGTGGAGCAGCACTGGGAGGCCAAGGGAGTTTCCGAAGAGAAGAAATTCTCAGAGGCTGAGAAGGCTTTGACGCATGATGCGCTCTTTTGGTGGTACGACTGGAAAAGAAGAAATCAGAGGGCAACATGGATGGATTTTGTGATAGCATTACTGAGAAAATTCGAACCAGACTCTGATTCGTTCCTGCCAGATCCAGTTCAAGATACAGGGAAGGAAGAAACTCAGAGGGATGAAGACTGAATAGCCAAAGCCACCAACCTGGAACAGAGAAGAAATTGGTGTGAAGAATGGGTTCAGTTTCGTAGCAGTGGAGATGAACGGCTCGAAGATAACAGAATTTCAGAGAACATGAGAAGTGAGCCGATTCCGACGGAGATCGTCGTAACTACGACGATGAAAGAAGCGGAAGCAAAGTGGAACGAGCAACAACCACCACCTAAACCACCGAATCTGGTTTTAGAAGCAGGGGAATACGCGGAGGGGAATATGACCAAGGTTACGGGATGTCAAGATCGCGGTTCAGTTCCGGCAAGGTTCACCACCATGGCTAATCGGCGGCCACCACCCAAGCCGCCGAACTGGGTTTCACAAGCGGTGGCTGAGGAGAAGCAAACAGATGCGACCTTGGAAGAGGTAGCATCAAATGGGAAAAAGGATTGCGTTTTGGGAATCAAAACCTAGGAAAGGGTAAAATTGGAATTTCAACATTTGAGCTTCACTTTTGACCTAATGGGCCTGGCCTAACAGGTTAGTAGTTGTGTTGTAATACAAAATTTGCTTCAAAAACCTCAAGGTGCTCAGGGCATAATAGAGTGTTATTTAAATAACTTGGGCTCAGTGTTTGACACAAGGTACCATGGCCCAACAGTAAGTATACAAAACAAACCTATCAATAAAGGAAATTCTGAATTCAATTTGGCTCAAGTTGTGAACGCTACATACGGGGAACATGGGGCAGTTTCCATTCATCATCCTAGAACATCAATCATTCTTTCTTCTACTATTTCTTCAGCATATGAGAGTCAGTTAGAGCTACCCAGGCCTGAATTGCATATGGATGGGATGAGAAAAGTTATTCTAAGTAAAGACATTCCTAAGGGCGGAGTCGGCGAGGAAGTGAGCATGACGGTGGTGAACTTTGCAGAAGGGAAATTGAGTGAGCGACTACCACCACTAAGGCCGCCAGATCCAGTTATAAAAGCGGTGGCTGCCGCTGATGAGATGTCAAGAGAAGTGTACGGGAACTCAGCAGATTCCGATGAGAGGAATGGTGCGGTGGTGCATCTAACCCAGGGAGGAGAACATTTGGGGCACCAGGATTATGGGGCGGGTCCGACAGCGTTCACCTTGCCTACGGCGGCAAGGATAGACATCGTCGTTGCACCAACTGCAAAAACCAGAGAGAAGGTTGTTGTTGTTTTGCATTCTGGAGAGACAAGTGATTGGGGAAGTCTGAAGCAACCTGGATTGGGTCCCTCTCTCAGCCTAATAGTCTTAGACCAAGTGGTTAGTGATTGTCTTACCTCCACAAAATTGTTTGACAGATATTTACTTGCTACTGGCAATAAAGATAAACACGTGTTAGAGGGTGAGAATCATGGAGTAAAAAATATATCTTCTGAAGTTGAAAAAAAGACACATGCCCCTACTAGCAACATGTTTCATGTTGAAATGATATTTTTGAGCTTAGCCCAATTGCTAGGACACACTAGAGGAAGAGAAAAGGTGGGCCAAGCCCAAAATAGTGGAAAGGAAGTTGAAGCATGTCTACAAGCCCAAATTAATGAAAAGAAAAAGGAGTCTGAAACATTTCTACAAGTCCAATTTAGAACAGGGACATCCAATATGTGGGTTAAGGTTCTTTTGTCTAAATTGTTAAACCCAATTGTTGGTAATGTGATGAACTACCAGTTCATGGGTGCCATAGCACTGCTGGAAACACCACCCTATGATACTAAAATGGTGGTTGACACAGGAAGGGGTGCCAAGCGGCCGCCTCCAGAACCACCTGATCGTGTTGCTTGTATGACAAAATGGAAGAGATGAAGCTGGTTTTCTATAAGATTCATTCTGCAGGTACTGAGTTACATAGACTGAGGTGGGGACATGAACAAAATTGGAAGCATTGCCAAGTGATAGTCATATGTTGGGAGAATTTGAAGTTGCAACCTCATGAATTAGGGTCATTAGATAAGACATCCAATCAGAATTTAAAAGCTGATGTTGGCTTTAAGGGAAGTTGTGCTTTCTCATTTGCCTTGAGCTCTTCACATTGGAATCCTGGAGGTTGTTCTTACTTTTCAGGAACAACTTGGTCCACATCTTTTCAACAATGGGATCCAGGTGGTGGATTCTATAGTCCTTATTCAGATTCTGCAAGGAAGTGGATCAAAGGGAGGCTATTATAGATAACTTGGGGGGAAGCAACATACATTTAAGAAGGATTTTCCACATCCATCCTTGAGGACAAGGATGTTTTGAGGGGGGGGGGGAGTGATGATAGGAACCCAATTGTTAGGGATAGGCTCAATACTACTAGAGTTCATGGAAGTAGGGGTGTACAAGACCCGGCCCTACCCGCCCACCCGTCCCGGCCCATGTCTTTAAGGCCGGGTTGAACCCGGCCCGATCATTAAAAGAGATCGGGTTCGGGTTGATCTTCGAGTTACCCGACTTCGGGTAGGGTCGGGTTCGGGTTGATGCTCGGGTCACCTGGCCCGTCCCACATATATATTTTATAAAATTTTAATTTGTTATAATGATTAAAATGTGATACATGGTGCTCAAATTTATCTTACAATCTAGATGAGATTAAAATGTTTAATATATACCTTATGAATTAAATAAACGTTGGTCAAACTATGAACACTTTCATGCTCTAACAAGAGAAAATCATGTGTGTGTATTATGCATATGTGAGACAAGTGAATAAATGATCAAACAAAATGTAAACATCTCAAGTGCAATAGATTATGAAAGAATTGAATCCTTTTAAGTTATTTCTTCTAAAAAATAGTTCCAACTTATAACTCTTTTAGTATGTTATTATCTTTAAATTTTAAAATTAGTATCAAATAGTCTTAAACTTATTGTCCCTCGGGCCAACCCGGTCTCGTCCTACATAAACCCGTCCTAAATTGGACCCGCATAATGTCGGGTTGTTTCGGGTCTAGGGACGGGTTAGGGTCTATGAATTGACCCGATCAACATTTAGGGCCGGGTTAGGGTTAACCAAAACCCGTCCCAACCCGTCCCTTGTACACCCCTACATGGAAGTAAGAGGAAGAGGTGCAATGCACCAAATCAATTCCCACGAGAGGTTTAACCACCTGCTGAGGTGGCATGAGCTGTGCTGGTAGTGGGAAAGAGAGAGATTGAGGATTATATAAGCATGTATTGTGTGAGAGAGGGGTTAGGCTTGAATTGAGTTTAGGCTTGGGAGAGTAGAGGCACTCTCGAATTGCCTCAGTTTCTTATCTTTAATTTTCTAATGTTATTTGTAATTCCTTAAAACACTGCTTCTGGGTATTTTCCAGAGGATTCATTGCTCATCTATCCTATTTCATTATCAGTCACTGTGCTAATTTTCTGGTTCCTGACAATAAATAACTTGAGTAAAATTAAAATATTTAAAGTTATAATAATTTTTATATTAATATCATATATGTATTAATGTGAAAATAAAATAATGTTAAATATAATTTGACTGAAACATCCTTATTTAATATGAGTTATATGAAAGAGCAAGAATGAGAATCATTGGCCAATTAATTGGTGATAATTATGATTGGTGGAAGTAAGATGTGATACTTGAGAGATATAATATTAAATTAGGACATGAATGGAAGAGAATGAGATAAAGTGTTTTGGATATGTAAAACAACAATAATTTTGGAACAAAATAAAAAATTTAAAACTACAATAGTTTTGGAACAGAGGGAGTATTATCTAACTTCCTAATATATCATTTATCTCTCTTATTAATTTTGACCTTTAAATATTTCCACCACCATTATGTTAAGGGTAGAATTGGTAAAATCTGATTAATGCTCTCTCAAAATTGTAAAAGTGACAAGTAAATAAAATTAAAAAAGATCAAAATATTGTCAGATATATAGGGACAGAAAGAGTATTAGATAAAAAATAATTTCATAAGCTTCTCAATACCCTTCGAGTCAGTCCAATATCATCTTATATTAAATCCAATCTAAGTTAAACCCTAAAATTATCGGGTTGCTTTAAGTTTGGGGACGAGTTAGGGACGGGTTAACCCAATCAAAGTAGGGTAATTGTTTTTCCACCCCTGTCATCTAATTCCACCACCCCCACCCCTAAAGCGCGAAAAAACAAAAATACCTCTTTAAAATAAATAATGGAGTGCACGACTTGAGACTTCATTGCTACTCAAGTACTCAATTCACTGTTTTTGTATTCTTGCAAGTTGCAACTTTCTTTCAGTTTCTCTTCCCATTCGTGTTTCATTTTCGAGATCCAAAACTTCAGAGTCTCATGGCAATGCGATCACCCTCTTCCTCTTCCTTCAGTTATGGATTCACCTACGACGTGTTCCTCAGTTTCAGAGGTTTTGATACCCGCTACGGCTTTACAGGCAATCTCTACAAAGCTCTCGTTGACAATGGAATTAACACTTTCATTGATACTGAGGAGCTTCAAAGAGGGGATGAAATCACACCAGCACTAATCAAGGCTATTGAAGGGTCTCGAATTGCTATCCCAATCTTCTCAGTTAACTATGCATCTTCTTCATTTTGCTTGGACGAACTTGTCACCATCATTGATTGTGTCAAGGCAAAGGGTCGGTTGGTTTTTCCGGTTTTCTATGACGTGGATCCTTCTCATGTCAGACATCAAAGAGGGACTTATGCTGAAGCATTGGACAACCATGAGAAGAGGTTTCAGGATAACAAGGAAAATATGGAGAGGTTGCAAAAATGGAAGATGGCTCTTAACCAAGCAGCTAATTTGTCAGGCTCTCATTTCAAACCCGGGTACGCACCCGGCTTCACCCTCGTTTTTCCTTCTTAAAGCTTAAAGAGGAAAGAAATGTTTGTTTATCCTTTAACAATAGTTCATTGTATGTCAAACAATTTGAATTGGCATAAGTATCATGTATGGGTATGATGCATTTAAAACTGCTTTGCTCAAACTCAGACTTATTTGATTTGGCAGGAGTGCATTTGAATATGAATTTATTAAGAAGATAGTTGAAGAGGTCTCCAATAGGATTAGGCGCATGCCCTTACATGTTGCGGATTACCCTGTTGGAATCGAGTCTCAAGTGCTAGAAGTGATGTCACTTTTGGATGTTGGATCTGGTTATGGAGTTCACACAGTAGGGATCTACGGACTTGGAGGAATGGGTAAAACGACACTTGCTCGAGCTGTTTATAATTTTATTGCTGACCAATTTGAGAGTTTATGTTTTCTTCATAATGTGAGAGAAAGTTCAGCTAAGCATGGCTTCAAACATCTCCAAGAAAATCTTCTTTCCAAAACAGTTGGATTGAACATTAAGTTAGTGGATGTCAGTGAAGGAATTTCATTGATAAAGCAAAGGCTGCATCGAAAGAAGGTTCTTTTGATTCTTGATGATGTTGACAAATCAGAACAATTGCGTGCAATTATTGGAAATTCTGATTGGTTTGGCTCTGGCAGTAGAGTCATCATAACCACTCGTGACAAACATTTGCTAGCATCTCATGGGGTTGAGAGAAAGTATGAGATATATGGGTTAAATAAGAAAGAAGCACTTTAACTGTTTTGTTGGAATGCTTTTAGAAATGACAAAATCAATCCATGTTATGAGAATGTAATAAATCAAGCAGTAGCTTATGCTTCTGGCCTTCCATTGGCTTTGGAAATAATAGGTTCCAATTTGTTTGAAAAAAATGTAGAAGAGTGGAAATCTGCACTAGATCAATATGAAAGGATTCCTAATAAAAAGATCCAAAAGATACTTGAAATAAGCTTTTATGCTTTAGAAGAAGAAGAGAAGAATGTTTTTCTTGACATTGCTTGTTGCTTCAAAGGATATATGTTAGCAGAGGTTGAAGATATACTTCGTGCTCATCATGGAGACTGTGTTAAGTATCACATTGGAGTGTTGAATGAAAAATCTCTAACAAAGATTACTCGGGAGGGTGAAATTACACTACATGACTTGATAGAGGACATGGGTAAAGAAATTGTCCGAAAAGAATCACCAAAAGAGCCTGGAAAACGCAGTAGGTTATGGTCATATAAAGATATAGTTGAAGTTTTAGAAGAAAATACGGTAAGACTAATATTCATGCTACAGTTCTTTTCTCTTTATAATATTTAAATGTCTTTATATGCTTGTGTTGATGTCCTAACATATATGTGTTAATTTTGCTTGAATTGTCTTTTTTTGTGTTAAAAGGGAACAAGTGAAATCGAAATGATATATCTAGATTTCCCATCATTTGAAGAAGTAGAATGGGATGGAGGGGCTTTCAAGAAGATGAAAAACCTCAAAACACTTATTATTAGAAAATGTCATTTTTCTAAAGGTCCCAAGCATCTTCCAAATAGTTTAAGAGTACTGGAGTGGTGGAATTATCCTTCATAACATCTACCATCTGATTTTTATCCAAAGAAGCTGTCTATATGGAAGTTACCAACTAGTTGCATTACCACGTTGGAATTTCCTAGCTCATCAAAGGCAAGTTCAATAATAATTTTACATCCTTGATCTTTTGTATTTTTTAACCACTATTATTCATTTGCTTCTGGTTTCTTTTATCTTCTTTTAGCAGAAATTCACGAACATGAAAGTTTTAAATTTCAACGGCTGTCAATATTTAACACAGATAGCTGATGTATCTAGTCTTCCAAATTTAGAAAGATTTTCATTTAAGGAATGTGAGAATTTAGTTGCCATTCACCATTCAGTTGGGTTGTTGGACAAACTTCAACTCTTGGATGCTGAGGGTTGTCACCGGCTTAGAAGTTTTCCACCACTTAAATTGCCCTCTCTTCTACGACTCAAGCTTGCAGGTTGCTCAAGTCTTACAATTTTTCCAGAAATAATTGAAACTATGGAAAATATAATGAGCTTGATTTGTATGGAAGTTCCATAACAGAATTTCCATCTTCATGTCGGAATCTTAATCGACTTCGAACACTACAAATGAGTTGCTGGCTCCCTCGAAGAAACATTGTCATGATGCCAGAACTGGCTAAGCTGAGCGTCACAGATCCGATGGGACGAATATTGGAAATTCCAGATGAGGGTGAAGAAAAAGTGAGCTCAATGCTACTGGCTTCAAATGTAGAATTTCTTAGACTCCCACACTGCGACATGTCAGATGATTTTTTGGCAATTTGTCTAACATGGTTTGCTAACTTGAGAGAGTTAAGCCTACAGGGGAGTAATTTCACAATTATTCCTGAATGCATCAAACAATGCCGCTTTTTATGGAAGCTTGACTTGGATGATTGCAAGCAACTTCAAGAAGTTGAAGGGATTCCACCAAGCTTAAAATACTTATCTGCAAGAGAATGTGAATCCTGGAGTTTCTCGAGTAGAAGCATGTTACTGAATCAGGTAAGGTTTTGATTTGATTTGTTTTGTGAATCTATTTAATATGATATTAATATTATATGCTAAGCAAGCTTATGAGTTAAACCCTAAACTAACAGGAACTACATGAGGTTGGGAACACAGAATTCTTCTGCTTGCCAAGCCCAGATACCGGAGGGATTCCAGAGTGGTTTGAGCACCAGTGCAAGGGTCCTTCCTCGTCAATTTCTTTCTGGTTCCGCAACAACTTCCCTGACAACATACTTCTCTGTCTTGGTTGTCTACACCCGGCATATATGATTATGTGTACAGTAGACTTGATTGTTAACGGAAAGATTATTGTCTCATATTCGTCACCGTCTACAGGTTATACACAGCTTAGAATGCTAAGTGAAGAATCCAAATGTTATGTGGACAAAGCAGTTTTAAAAAATGAGTGGAATCATGTGAAGGTAATGATGAAGGAATTGATTAGCGTACCCGATGTTAGCATTGATATTGGGATCCATGTAGTGAAAGAGAAAAGTAGCATGGAGAATATTCGATTCACTGATCCTTATAAGAAGAGAAAATTAAACTTGAGCTTGCCACCACTTCCTGAGAATGATGTTAATTCTATTCCCTCGACCACTTATTTAGAGAATGATGTTGACACTGAATCATCACTCTCAATCACTCATTCTGATGTGAAGGACAAAGAAAGAGAAGACTCTTCTAACTTTGGGATCTTGATAATATATAAAGTCCGTCCACTAAAGTGGGTCATGTTGCAGCCTAATTTCCAAATGTCACATTTTCATTGGTTGATTTCACTTAATTTCCACATGTCAATTTCTTATTGGTCCAAGTCATTTAAATCGGCACATTTAATTCACACGGTTTTGTCCATAATTAATGCACATGGTTTTGTTCAGACAACATTCACACGGTTTTGACAATATACATAAATTAAAAATTGTCAATGACAATTAACAGAACTAAAAAATAGGCTTATTTGGTGATATGCTATAAAGATTCACACCGTTTTGACAATAAACATAAATTAAAAATAGTCAATGACAATAAACAGACATCTTAATAATAATAAAAGAAATCAGCCAATAAATGCTATTTTAAAAATGTTAATTTAACATAATAAAGTTAATTTGACAATAAATGTTATTTTCTTTATTTTTTTATGAAATTCAATAGGCATTTAATGGCCGAACCATTTGTCTTCTTTCATATTGACTATACACACGTTTTAAATGTAAATTTGTGTATTTTTTCAAATTATTAAGATAAGTCAAATTATTAGGACTTTGGGTTGATCAGTGAATATGATTCCATGAGGCTAAAGTTTCAGACTGCTGGGACATTGTACATTGTGGGCCCTTTGGGAAAAACGAAAGTTTTGAGTTCGAAGTTCATGAAGGTTATACTGTAATAACCGATGGATGGACTGGCCTCCGTTCATTCTACAATTTCAATTACAATTGTTGGGTACTTTTTTTTCAAATAAGAAAGTTCACTTCTAATATATCTATCTATACTGAATCTTTTGACGAAATTAAGTACCATGGTTGGCATGTTGTCACAAATCATACAAATCTTATGTTTCTTCGTGCTTTAGTTCCTTTCACTGACAACAGAGACATTCCTACTATAACAAAAGTGGGTAGCGGTCGCCTAACTTAGATGTCTTCTAACTTGAAACTGATTGCTTCATATGTAGTTTTTTTTTTAATATTTATCCGATGATCTTAATTTACACAGCAAAAGAACTGATCATTTATATTTGTTTATTTATTATTTTAGATGTCATAGGACATGTCGTGCAGAAGGATGAATTGAAGGAGACTGTCAAGGAAGGAGGCATCCAGAAGCGTATAGATGTAGTCCTAGAAGATTTGGAGTAAGTGTATCTCTATAAGCAATGTTTGTATTTATATAAAAGTGTTTAAATTAACATATAAAGCACTTTCCTGTAGGAAAAATCAAATTGTGTGTACTTTGTGGAATCAGTATGCTACCAAATTGCTTGAATACCTTGAAAATGATGATCCAAACTGTCTGGTTATCATCATACTGCAACTGTGCAAAAGGAAGTCATATTTTGGTAATTTAGTAACCCCTTCCTCTATAATGTGATTATGTTATCATATATCATGTGCTCATGTTGAAATTTCTTCAGATGTAAAAGGCATATCGAATGCATTTGATGGCACTAAATTGATTATCAATGAAGATGTTGAACATATACATGATTATAGAAGAAGGTTGATTTTCCTTTATTTTAGTATCATGTGCTTATTTTGTTTTCTACTTTAAAGTAGTATAAGTTTCTAATATGTTTTTTTTCTGTCAAGGCTCGAAGAGAAAGCAATTCCTGTTAACCAAATAATAACAGGATTCGTCTACAATATCGGAATCTGATGACATCAAGCAGTCTACACGATTGTTGATATCAGACATCATCGAAGCTACTCAGGTTTATAATATAAGAATGACTTTTTTTAACTTTTAATTGAATCTATAGTATTAATGGAAAACTATTTATTAATCACACACTTTCATTAGGAATGCTATGGATTTGTCATTGCAAAAGTTGTTGGCGTTGATTATTCTAAAAAATGGAATTACAAAGCTTGCCCGAAATGTTACAAGGCTATGGTAAAAGCTGGGGACACTAATTATTGTGAGAACTGTGACAAATTAGAAAAAGGAATAACCAGGTCAAACACTGTGCTTCTTTTTTAAAAGCGCAACATTTTATAGCTAACACATGATATGGTTAATGAACGTTGTTTTTCCGCTGTCAGGTTTAAATTACATATAAATGTTATTGATGATCACGGATCTGCCACATTTGTACTATTTGATCGAGTAGGATCCTTGCTGATGAACCAAACTGCGGAAGCACTAAAAGCATCCATGCCATAGGTTGTATTTTCGCATGTTGTGTCCCATGGGTTGTTTTAAGATGCAATATTTATATAACTGTTCAATTAATTCATTGTTACCCACAGGATGCTCCATCTTCTGATTCTTTGGTAGATAATGTTTATCTATTCAAAGTGGAGGTCACAACAAATAATATCAATGGGACTTATCAAAGTTATGTTGTTAAAAGAATTATCAAAGAGAAGTCATTTATTGACCAATTCAAAAGGATTCATTCAATTTAGGTGAATAATAAGTACAATAATTGGTTTTTACATACAATTTTTTTTTTCCTTTTGATGCTAAGACCATTTAATAATATTAATTAGGGATTTGATGACATGCCAAGTACATCTACTGAGGTTGAAAGGCCTGATGGTCTATGTCAATACATTGGTGACAATATGAAGGTGTGTCACATTATCGTAAATTATATTACATCCTTCATCCATATCATGTATAAAAGTTGTATCCTGATTTTTTTCATACAAATATAGGAAACCCCTGTGAGCAAACTTCAAGGTAAGCGAGATACTGAGGTCGTCGATCTTTCCGCAATTTCAGATGATGCTCCTACTCAAGGATCTTGCACAAAAAAACAGAAAAAAATTGGTGACCACGAACTAATTGATGGAGATCATGTGACAAATTCCGAGAGCGTTAAGTTGGTCGCAATTAAGAAAGAACCAGGGACTTGACGTGAGGACTCACGTCAAGTAGTAAAAAGCTGTGATCCAATTATCATGTTTTGAGTACCTTATTATTTGTGTTTTGCAATTACCATGGATCTTTTGATTTTTATATGTTTGAACCTCTCAGACAATTTTGATGTTTAATTTAAATTCAAGTATCTCCATTGCTACACTTTTTTTGACATTAGACAAAATTTGATAAAACATCACAAGAAGTTTATACGTTCTATTCGTCCTAATGTGTTGTTCATTTGATAAAACACACACATCCATTAACTCAAGGTTCTAACCCAATCCAAATGTAATGATGAGTTAGGTTTGCTAAAATAATGCAGGAACAAAATTTAAAAAAAAAAGGAGATTGATATAGCAACTGACCAATGCTGAATTAACGATGATTCAAAAGGAGAATAAAGTGGATTTCAATGATATCTATACAATGTGGAGTCCTTGATTTGTATATGAGCATCGGAAAAAAAAAACAAGAGAATAAAAATTAAAAATAGTGGCCACTTCAACTAATTTGTTTAACTGTGGTTTGTTATCACAAACAACACACTCAGTATTGACCAGAACATTATAAAAGTATAAAATTATAAAAATTATAAAAATAAAAAAAGATTATATACCAGAAAAATAAGATTTCGAAAATAAAATAATATTGCTTAAGATTTCGAAAATAAAAATTTAATTGCTTTAATTAATTACCATATATACGATGATTTTTTAAGATTTTTTCCGTTTCCTTTAAGCATTATTAATTATTGTAAATCAACAAATAGTTTATTCACTCTTATGGTTTGACTTAATGTAAACAACAACATAAGATGATAGAATAAAAACTGAACTAAATCAAATAAGTCAATAAAATAACTAATCTAAAAATATCTACATTTAAAATACTAATTTATTCCTTCCTTTTAAATTTTTGAAAACCTAAAAATAGCTATATATACACACCAGACTGCACTACACCACACACATGACACGTTTTCAGAGTTTGGCTTCCTACTCTTTCAAAATCTACTCTCTTTCTTTACATGTTTTTTTTAATCAAAGGCCAAATTAGAGCAAACAAGGTTGATATTTCCTCTTATAAGAAAAATAGCAACAGCGACAGAAAGAAGGTTAGGAGCGAATCAAGGTAGCCTCTTATAGATATCACAGTTGTCAGTAACACTGCCTCATCAATCCTGCATCCTTCTTCACATGGATAATACTGCAGGTGCATCTTCCAAAACAGGAAGAAGAAAAAGACATCATTCACAGCAAGGTAAGGCATAAAAAAAAGGTTGATTTTTGGTAGTGTGACATGCATCTGTATTCAAGTGTATTAAGTTTCCCTTTGTTGTAGATGAGAACAATCCTCCTCTATCTAATAGTCAAGCCAGTGTACCATTCACTGCCACGCCATGCTTACGCCCTCCCCCAAGACAAATAATTGCAAATGGTGAGAACAACTTTCACATCCCTCTAAGAAAGTAACATCATATAGAAGTATCAGAACAGTGAAGGGAGTAACATATGATACTTTTAAGGAAGCATGCGATCAATTGGGATTGCTAACAGATGACAAAGAATATATTGATGCAATTAAAGAAGTCTCTGATTTAGCTTCCGGAGAACAAATGAGGAAACTCTTTGTAAGGATGCTGATGATGAATTCAATATCAAAACCTATTGATGTTTGGGAATCATGCTGGCTACTCTTATCAGAAGGCATTCTACACCATAGAAGAAAAGAATTGCATAATTCAGGTACGAAATTTTACAAGTTATAATTAAGATTTGAAATGCTGTTATAATAAGTTAATTATTGCTTGGATTTAATTTAATTGAAATTCACAGCTTTAAAAAATTACACTGCGCAATATAATTAATGAATTATCTGTGAACAACATAAGTTATATTCGTTACAGTTAAAAACAAATTGTTAATCTTTATTCTCGACTGTAGGCCTACGAATCGCAGATGCTGATTTGAAAAATTTATGTATCATTGAAATTAAGAAGTTGCTTCAAAGAAATGGTAGGTCATTAAATGATTACCCATGTTTGCCAACTCCAGAATATGATGAAGTCTTGCAATTTGACAATAGATTTATTGTTGATGAACTAAACTATGACAAAGATGCATTAAAGGTACAATATGAAGAGTTGCTTAGTATGCTTACACCTGAGCAAATGTCTGTATATGAGAGGGTTGTCACATCTGTGTTGTCAAACTCAGGAGGCTTCTACTTTTTATATGGATATGGTGGAACTGGAAAGACTTTTGTATGGAACACTTTATCGGCGTCACTTAGATCCAAAGGTCTAATTGTTCTTACCGTTGCTTCTAGTGGCATAGCATCATTACTCTTGCCTGGAGGCAGAACATCTCATTCTAAATTCTGCATTCCATTAGATGCTACAGAGACCTCGACATGTAATATAAAGCAGGGAAGTCTACGAGTAAAGCTTCTACTTGAAACAAGTCTTATTATATGGGATGAAGCTCCAATGTTGAAAAAGTATTGTTTCGAAGCTTTAGACGTTACACTCCGAGATTTAATGAGGTCGAAAAATGAAGATAACGCCCATAAGCCTTTTGGAGGAAAAGTAGTAATACTTGGATGTGATTTAGACAAATACTACATGTAATAACTAGAGGAAGCAGACAGGAAATCGTCGAATCTACTATAAACTCTTCCTCATTGTGGAAACACTGCAAAGTTATGAAATTGACTAAGAACATGCGCCTAACCGCAGCTGAGACGGCTGATGAGGCAAAAGAAATCAAAGACTTTGCAGATTGGATTCTTAAAATTGGAAATGGCGACCATCCAGATTCCGGAGCAGGAGAGTACGAAGTCCAAATCCCGCCAGATCTGCTCATCCCAAATAGTCCTGACCCATTAATGGAATTGATTAGATATACATATCCTGACCTTGCGAACAAAATGAAAGACCCTCATTTCTTTCAAGATAGGGCAATATTGGCCCCTACACTAGAGGCTGTTGAAATGATAAACATATACATGCTTGAGATGATAGCTGCACCAGAGCATGAATATCTGAGCTCCGACTCTGCCTTGCGATCTGATGAGGATTCTGAAATCCAAGGTGAGTGGTTTACCACCGAATTTTTGAACGACACTAAAAGTTCAGGAATGCCTAACCACAAACTTTTATTGAAAGTTGGTACTCCAATAATGCTTTTGAGAAATATAGACCAAGCAGCAGGTTTATGCAATGGAACCAGGTTAATTGTGAACGAACTTGGTGAACGTTTTATTGGTGCAACTGTTATCACGGGAACAAATGTCAATGACAAAGTGCACATTTTAAGAATGGACTTGGTTCCTTCTGATTCCAAATTTCCAATTAAATTTAGAAGAAGACAGTTTCCAATTGCAATATGCTTTGCTATGACCATAAACAAGAGCCAAGGACAAACACTATCTCAGGTTGGCCTCTTCCTTCCGAGGCCCGTCTTCACTCATGGTCAGTTATATGTAGCTCTTTCTAGAGTACGCTCAAGAAAATGTCTTAAACTTTGTATACTCGACGAGGGGGGCAAACAACAGACCAGTACTGTAAATGTAGTGTTTAAGGAAGTTTTTGGAAATGTTTGATGTACACAACACAATTACAATTACAATTATTTATTTCATTTTTCTCTTCATCTATCTTTACAGAGTTGTCTTATACAAGAATAGCTTATTTATTTATTAAAATATTACAACATAAAATTTCCGTGCAACGCACGGGTTACGGAACTAGTTCAATACAATGATTTTAATTCTGACCTAGGATGCACGAGTACGGGTACGGTACCGGATACGGGTACGGTACCGGGTACGGGTGCAGCATTTTTTAAAAAATTATGGGTACGGGTACGTTAGTATATATATATATATATATATATTTAATTATTATATTTTCAACATATTAGGAGAAAATCTGTACAATAAAATCTTAAAATTCACATTGTTCTAAAAAATAACAAAGCAAATGGAAGAAATTGAGATTTTTACATGATGCAAGAAAGAAAACTCAAAATTGAGTAACTTAAATTGACTAATAGATTGATGCAAATTGAAGATATTAGTAGAGTATATAGGCTTTTATGTGTAATAGAAGTAGAGATACAAAAAAGTACCCAAATGATACCAAAAAACTACCCAATCAAATTTCGGTATAGATTATGTATGCATTTTTAAGTACCCATGAAGTACCCAAGAGTACAAGTACCGGGTACGTACCGGGTACGGGTACGTTGACCAAACTGGAGTACCCGTGCATCATAGATTCTGACTCATTGCTCTCAGGCATGGATTTTGACGTGGATGAAAAAGGTATTTTGCAATTCCAAGACTTTACCATGCAATTAGTAATAACCTTTGAAGATAACTCATGTAGATTATTCACATGTCATGTTTAACTAAGTATACCAATCATTTTATACAAAATAGTTTTGTAGGATATGATCTGTTTCACTATGTATGTGGACATTACTTTATTTTGTGATAGATATTTTTTAGCATAATGTAATGATTAAATTTTATTACTGTAGTTCAGAATCCATATCTAATTGTATCTTGTTTCTAGTAGCCTTCTGGAGGAGGGGTGAGAGCTAGATCATATCACTGGCTGGGCGACAAAAGATGCTGCTGTTGGTCATCCAAGTCCTATAGTAAATATACCATTTTTCAGCCATTACCTTCATTCATTTTGCAATTTTCTCCCATTCTTCTTCTTCAGTTTTAACTTCAGTACCAGTTAAATCAGATATGTTTTCAAGATTTACAATTTTATACTTGGGCTGCACAGTTTTTTATGACAACTGGTATAGTGCTATGCTACCTGACATCTTGCATCCTTTCCTCGTTCTACTAATTGCTAAAAATTAACATATCCTTGTGCGTACAAATCCCTTATATTTTGATCATCTACACTAAGAAAAGTCATAAATGAATTTTACAAAAATAAGTTTCTTGTGAAAGTGATTTCTCTCGTTACTGGTCTCCAATGCTGGTAGAAGAGAGATTAGGTTACTCCTTTATGAAGACCAACCAAAATCAGGTTGGTTTAAATACAAACCATAATCTTCATTGTTGCTGGATCAGGTTAATGTGATTCTCTCTATATTTCATTCTTTCAAAATAAAAGAACTCCAATAAAAAAGGAGGAGCTCAAGCAAAAGATATTTATGAACAGCTTCGGTTTGATTGATGGTAGTATTTTGTAATTCTATTTATCATGATGTGCATGATTTCTTGCTGACTATTATTTATAAATCGAGAGACAAACTAATCCTCAAATCCCTATAGGAGAAATGAAGAACAGATTGAGTTTCTGGATAAGTTAGGTGCCAGATTAGACCTGTTAGTATTTGAAGCAACAAATAAGTGGTAGGATTTAGAAATATTAGAATGGAATGCATGAACTATAAAACCGTATGGTTCATTACATTGATGGTCGGTACAACACCTAGAGTCTCAGTGTTGCCACACATACATGGTGAGGCACTAATGCATATTTATAGGCTGGAGTCACCGCCTTGATTATGCCAGTTTATCATATGATACAATTGGATCATTCTAGAGTTAGAAACATCAAGATAGTCTATGTGCTTTCTACAATAATGTAGATTTTAAAAGATAATTCTTGAAACTTGCATCCATTCTTAACACTCCTCCTTGATGTAAGTTTCTCCAACTTGAAGCATAGTTCGCAGCTCTTCAAATCTTGCTCCTAGTAATGCCTCTATGAATATCTCTGCTAGCTAGTCTTCATCTTGCAGTAGTTGAACTTGATCTTCCAGCTGTCTTTGCTTCTACCGTTGATGGTGCAATTTTGGCTTGCTTCACTTAGAAATCTTTCTTCTTGCCTCTAACCCTTCAACATGGTACTAGTTGTTGTTGGCTATTTCATCACTCTCATCAAATCCAACTAGAGTCATTTTGTTGGACTTGGATTGCCTGGGCTTGTACTCAAGCGGAATCTCAGAGGTCGTCGTCATAGCTAGGCTTGTGCTCCTTCTAGATAAACTTCAGTTTCAGTGGCCCGTGGCTATTTTTTTTAGATAATAGATTTCACCAAAAATAGGAATGGTGAAAGATGAAGGTCGAGTGATATTAGCCATTAACTTAGAAAAAGTATAGAGATGGGTTAAGAGTGCAAGGATAATTTTTAGAATAGTAGATAAGTAGTATCACTACGCCCAGTATATGACCGAACGCAGCTCGGATACCAGTGTTAGTATTTGAAGCAACAAATAAGTGGTAGGATTTAGAAATATTAGAATGGAATGCATGAACTATAAAACCGTATGGTTCATTACATTGATGGTGGGTACAACACCTAGAGTCTTAGTGTTGCCACACATACATGGTGAGGCACTAATGCATATTTGATTATGGCGGTTTATCATATGATACAATTGGATCATTCTAGAGTACTTGCATCATTACATTGATGGTGGGTACAACACCTAGAGTCTGGAGTCACCGCCTTAATTATGGCGGTTTATCATATGATACAATTGGATCATTCTAGAGTTAGAAACATCAAGAGAGTCTATGTACTTTCTACAATAATGTAGGTTTTAAAAGATAATTCTAGCAACTTGCATCAATTCTTAACAGACCTGCAAAAAAAATGGTTCCTATTTGAGATAAATTATTTATGTACTGGTGAGTCTCTGACTGTTTGCTTTTGATTATATCTTTGTGGTGCATTTATAGAGTATATCTATTCTAGGGATCATCATCATTTCACTCACTGCTCTATATCAGGTAAATTAATTGGAACAAGTCTTGCTTGATTTGCCAAATTGAGAGTTAGATCTGCAATTCTGCATGCATCACGGTTCACAGAATTCATCATTTTGAGGAAACTTAATTTGATCATTGCAAGCTTCTTCTAGAAATTAGAAGGATTCCGCCTGATGTAGAAATACTTGATGTAAAGGGCTGCACATTCTTGAAATATTTAGACCTCACACAAACTAAAGATTGTCTATTCTTGAGGGAACTTATTAATCACAATTACACTGACTGACACTGGTAGCATTTGCACGAGCTTTGATATACTCACACCTCTCTTCTCTTCATAATATTCCAGTTTTTCATAATATTAGAGTTTGGCTGGTTATTTCATAATATTCCATTTTTTTATGAAAATAGGGTATCACTACATCATTGATTAAGCATGATATACTTATAAGTAAACATAAACATCAGATTGGCTTCTCTCATCTTAAATTGAAAATGTGGTAGTTTTTTCACACCAAAAGCTTGTCAAATTTGGAGGGAAAATAATTAGTTATTTAACCATGTAGCTAAAAATATTTGTTTGTTTTTTGGTGAACTGAGAGATATGTGCTCTATTACTATTGGATGGCTGTGTGATTAGGGCAGCCAAGCTAGAGACAGTTACAATTTTGATTATATGGTAAAATTTCCTAAGAAGTATGGACATAAATTAAAGAAGCTGAGGATTTAATAGTAAGTATGTTGAAGATGTAAACATTTCAAGGAATGAAATTGAGATTGCCATTCAATTTGGTAATTGGTACTTTGAGCAAAAATATAAAAGATATGCAGATTCTGAAAGTAATTAGAGGGGAGACAAGGGATGTAAAGAAAACTGACTATTTCATTTGAAAAGGTTTTATGAACAATAGAAAATGGGAGAAAAGATCATAGTAATCTTGTTGTCTCCTGCAGATAAGATTGACAGAGAGATCCAATACTAAACTGCAGAACATTGTGGATGGTAGATAAACCTGGTGCCAATTGAAGTCAACTTGAATCTATCTTTTGCTGTTTCTTATTTTTATTATTTCCTTTAAATTTCAAGGCAACAACGAAAGCATAATTCTTTAGAAATTGTAGATAATTTTTACTATTGAATTCATGAATTCAGTTGAGTTAAGGAAGGTTTTTACTGGAGTGAAATAAGTTAATGAATTTGAAAAGACAAGTCAAGCCTGTACCGTTGACAATGTTTGGTTTATTCTGTTTTTAATGAAATAACATAGGGTTAATGGTAAATTAGTCCCTGATTTTGTAAGCGAGTTTGATTTTAGTCCCCCAGCAGAAAAATGAGGGACTAAAATCAAACTTGCTTACAAAATCAGGAACTAATTTGACCATTAACCCAATAATATATCTACAATGACAGTGAAAATTTTCCGTAAATTTCTACAATGGTTGGTTTGTGAATGCTGGTCAATAAATCAGCAAATTGAAGTGAATAAAACTTTCCCCTGCGACTTTACTATATACCAGTGGATACAAAACAATAACATATCTCACTATCACTTATGTCACCTGAGAGGTTGACCAAAAAGTCTAACTCAGAATTGGTCTTCTATGCTTTGCTCTTTAAATATTTGTTTGATTTTCGAGACACACACACCATTCATATTCCACACTCATCATTCCAAGCTTGCTTCTAATGGCTATGCTTATGCTACCATCCTCCTCCTCCTCCTCCTCCATCACCTATACATTCACCTATGATGTGTTCCTCAGTTTCACAGGCTGTGATACTCGCAACGGCTTTACTGGCAATCTCTACAAAGCTCTATGTGATAAGGGAATCCAAACATTTATCGATGATGGGGAGCTTCAGAAAGGGGAGGAAATCACACCAGCACTTGAGGAGGCCATTGAAAAATCCAGGATTGCCATTGTTGTGCTATCTAAGATCTATGCATTTTCCTCTTTTTGCTTACATGAACTTTCCAAAATCTTCGATTGCTTTAAGGAAAACTGTCGGTTCATTTGGCCAATATTTTATGATGTGGATCCTTCTGATGTACGTAAGCAAACCGGGACGTATGGAGAAGCAATGATTTTGCATGTGAAGAGGTTCAAAGATAGCAACGAGAAGCTCCAAAAATGGAGAACAACTCTACAAAAAGTGGCTGATTTGTCTGGCTGGCATTTCGATCATGGGTAAATTTCTTATACTTAATTTCTCTGTGTTCACATGGTAGGGATCCATGGAACTGGGATAGGTAAAACAACACTTGCTATAGCAGTTTACAATTTGATTGTTGACCATTTTGGAGGTTTATGTTTTTTGGAAAATGTAAGAGAAAATTCTAAAAAACATGGGCTACTACATTTCCAAAAGGTCCTTCTTTTGGACATACTTGGAGATAAGAAAATTGAGTTAACAAGTGTCAAGCAGGGAATTTCAATAATACAACATAGACTCCAACAAAAGAAGATTCTTCTGATTTTAGATGATGTTGACAAGGAGGAGCAAATACAATGTATTGTTGGAAGACCTAATTGGTTTGGTCCTGGTAGTAGGGTTATCATTACGGCTCGGGATAAACACTTGTTAGCATGCCACGGGGTTGAAAAAACACATGAAGTGGAAGAGTTGAACAAGAATGCCGCTATTGAATTGCTCAGGTGGAAAGCTTTTAAAAATAACAAAGTTAGACCAAGTTATGTGGACATATTAAACCGTGCATTGGCTTATGCTTCCGGTCTTCCATTGGCTTTGGAAGTAATGGGTTCTAACTTGTGTGGAAAAAATACAAAAGGATGGGAATCTGTATTAGAACAGTATGAAAGAATTCCAGATAAAAGGATTCAAAAGATACTTAAAGTGAGCTTTGATGCTTTGGAGGAAGAAGAGCAAAGTATTTTCCTTGACATTGCTTGTTGCTTCAAAGGATATAAATTGAAAGAGGTCGAAACTATACTCAATGCTCATCATGATCAATACATAAAATATCACATCGGAGTGTTGGTTGAAAAATCTCTAATAAAGATTTCTTGGGGTGAAATTACATTACATGACTTGTTGGAACACATGGGTAAAAAAATTGTGAGACAAGAATCACTAAAAGAGCCTGGAAAACGCTGTACGTTATGGTCTCATGAAGATATATTTAAAGTTTTGGAAGAAAATACGGTAAGACGAATATGGATGATTTGTTCTTTTATCTTTCAGCTTGATTTAGTTTTTTTATTATTGAGAGCTACGATTTTTCCCTTTATAATGTTTGAATGTCTATAAATAAGTGTTGATGTCCTAACGTATCTGTATTTATTTTGATTGATATTTAATTTTTTTTAAAGGGTACAAGTAAAATTGAAATGATACATCTAGATTCACCGTTATTTGAAGAAGTAGATTGGGATGGAGAGACTTTCAAGGAGATGATAAAACTCAAAACACTTATTATTAGAGAAAGTCATTTTTCTAACGGTCCCAAGTATCTTCCTAATACTCCCTCCGTTCCTATTTAACTGTCCAGGAAGAGAAAAAACACACATATTAAGGAGTGCAATTAATTTTGTTACTTTTCATAAAAGTATTATTTGATTTCCTATTTCACCCTTTAAAATGTATATTATCTTTCCTCATTTATTGTTCCTGCAATGACATTTCTTGGAAAAACATCATTTAATGCTCTCTTGAAACTCTAAGACCATCTACAATGGTTTCAACATTCAACACCCTCAACACTCCACTTTTTCTCTTCCCAACACTCCACATCACCTTCTCTCTCCAGTTCAACACTTCATTCAACTTTTACCCACTCCAATGGTTTTTCATTCAACACCCTACCCCCTACCCCACCACTTTTTTTATTTCATATTTTGATTTAATTTTATATTTTTCTTTTTAGGATTTCACAAAATTAAAATTTTCGATAAAAATTAAATTAAATAAACTATTATCGATTTAATTTAATTTAATGTTTTTTTTATTTTTTAAATTTAAATTAAATTAACGTAATATTTTTTTAACGTAAATTAAATTATAACACTTAACAATTTAATATTTTTTAAAAAATATACACAATAATTTATTTTATTTTATTAACTTCAAATGGAAGAAAAGAAACTAAGCACAATAATATTGGTAAGATGATGGAAAACTTGGTTATTTTTTTCTGTGTCCAAATCAAACGAACCAAGTATCTATTTATAAAGAAAAAAAATCATGAATTTTGGTAAAAAAAATTATATTTTTAAAATTTTTTTTTGAATGAAATAATTGAGTTGGAAAGATTAGGATAAACGAAAATCGCCCGGACCAATCAAACAACGCCACGTGTCCCACTGCAGCGCCTCCCTCTCTCTTCTGACACGTGTGTGGCACGCGCCTATCGGTGCCCAACCAGGGCGTGCCACGCGTCCCACCTGCAGCGCCCACGGGTCCCACATGCAGCCCACCTGACACGTTACGCGCCTTGTCGGCGCGTGTGTGGCACGCGCCTGTCAGTCACCAATCAGGGCGTGCCACGTGGCTCCGGATGCAGGTTTAAGCTGTTGTTCTGTACTAGGGATGCTTACGTGAAAGAGGGAAAGAAAGTAAACCCTAGCAGAGCACTTAAAATAGCAAAGATGTCATAAAAGGTAAATTCTCATTAAATGTTCAAAAAAGTGATTCGTACAAGGTGATGACCTCCCCTTTTATAGAGGGTGTGGTCATGATATGGACTTTTCCTATATTTGGGCTTGACAATCAGGGCCCAAATCTCTATGTGTATAAGACAAATCCAAAGGAATCTTCCAGCTAGCTTGTAGGTCCGTCTGAAGGGAGGGCGAGATTCCTTGTTGTTTTATCTTCTTGAAACTGTTCATCTTCTTCTTTTATCTTTTATGAAATTACCCAGCATATCTTTGAATAATGTTAGTATTTCTTCCATAGAACTTTCTTCGCCTTCTTCAGAGGGGGAAATTTCTGCCCCCACTGTTATTGAAATCCAATCCTCGCCTTCTACTCACGAGGATTCCGGCCCAGCCGGTTCTGTCGATTCTGTCCTTTCTTCTAATGGGGATTTATCCTCGCCCGAATGGCGTACAAACGCGCATTTAGTTGAAGATAAATATCTGTGGCGTTCCATCTGGGGTAGTATTGGGAGCATCAACTCGCTTCAGATATCTGCCCAAGGGTTTACGAAGATAAATCCCGCCACATCTAATAACGAAGATCTTCAGTTGAATGTTCTTCCATGCGGCGAGGATGATTGTGTTCTTTTACGCAAAGAATCGTCAGATGAATCGCCCGATTTCTTTTTCGTTTATGGTTATTTTTTCACTGACTTGAATATTAAACTTCCTTTCTCGCCTTTCATATGTCACGTTCTATCCTTTCTGAACGTGGCGCCTTGTCAACTCCAGCCCAACGCTTGGGGTTTTATCCGCTGCTTTGAAATTCTTTGTGAACATTTGAGCTTCACGCCCACCTACCCCTTGTTTTTTCTTTTCTATAAGTCTGTTACCAAGAAACCCACGTCCGTAAAGTGGGTCCCCCTTTTAACCCGCAAGAAAATGAGCCGATTTACTGCCCTTAAGAGCCATTACAAAGTGTGGCAGAAAAAATACTTTAAAATTGTGGAATCGTCTGAAATAAAGGACTTGTTTCAGGATTCCGACAATAATCCTCTCTTCCCCTTTTATTGGACGAAAAATCCTCGCCGAAAAATCTCCGTTTCGTATGACGCCTTGGATGATTCTGAGCGAGGGGTCGCCGATTATCTCCGCTCATTGTCGGTAGTCTCTGGTCATGACTTGATTGAGGCGTCGAAATCTGGCAACTTAAATCAATTCGTTAGTAAGTTTATAATCTTCACACATAACTTGCTTTTTTATTCATATGTCACGTCTAACTGATACTTTCTTGTGCAGCCACGATGGGTAAGGGAAAAGTCGACGCCAGCCCACTGAATATGAAAGCATACCTCGCCCAATCTGCTGAAGCGGCGAGAAAAAGAGCGGCGGAAGCCGAGCAAAAGAAGAAGCTTGAAGGTGCTTCGGATTCTGACAACCTCAGGGATCCTAAGCGCCAAAAAACTTCAGGCGCCGCTGAAAGAACTACTGGTGGTAAACCTCTTCACCAGACGACTCTCAATCCAACTAGTTCGGGCTCCAAGAGTAAACCGGTGGAGAAAAAGAAGGGACATGACAACGTCCTGCCACCCCAACAAGATTCAAGCATGTGAAGGTATGAAAAACGGTAGAAAGGGGGGGTTTGAATAACATTTTCAAGATAAAACTTCCACCTTAAAGATTTTGGCAAATCTTTCGAAACCAATTAAGTGCTAAAGATAAGAGATAGAAAAGCACACAAGGATTTTATCCTGGTTCACTTGATAAATCCCTCAAGCTAATTCAGTCCACCCGTTAAGGTGATTTCTTCCTTCTTAGAATGAAGGCAATCCACTAATCAGGTATGTGTTACAACTGCACTTGAGACCTACAAGTGACTAACAATACACTGACTTAGCTCACACTAAGATTCACTCTCTTAGTCTTCTCTAGGATCCGATCAACCTTGATCTCCTAAAGGCAAACTATACAACTGTATATGAAGTTCTTGTTTACAAAGAAAGTGCTTCTAGAAAGCTTATAGTAAACACAGTGAAATTCAAGATGAAAGAAAGCTTAGAAGGATTTGAATAATTCTTGCGCGTGTGTGAATGCTTCTAGCCGCTTCTTTCAATCTTCAGCCTCTATTTATACTCCAAGATTAGGGTTGAACCTGCATGGAAATGCTACCGTTGGAGGGCAGTTCTGGAAATTCCAGCTTCTGCTGTGGCTGAGGATGTTAGGTAGGTCGTCAGGATAATACATTTTGCTTTTGTACTTTGGATAGTGACTTGACCTTAACCTCGTAGACTTCTGATCAGAGGAGCGCTTCGTGTTGGAACTTGTGAAGCTGATTGATCAGAGTCAGAAGGAAGCTTGGATCCTCTGACCGCTGTACCTTCTGATCTTCACTTCAGAGGATCAGTACATGGTCTTCAGAGCCAGTTGCTTCTGGACTTCAGAGTCTTCACTCTTCAGAGTCTGGATCGTCAGAGTCTTCTACACCATCAGAGCCTCTGAGCCTTCAGAGTCTCTTGGTTGTCAGATCTTCTGGATCATCAAAGCTTCAAGTGAGCTGAGTCCTTATCAGAGCTTGATATACTTCAGATCTTCTGAAGCTTTTCCACTGTTCAGTCTGAACATGGAGAATGCGAAAGCGTTGCTTGGGTCACTCTTTAAGCATAGTGCTTCTGATTTGTGTGAGATAAAATAGAGGTCAGAGCCTGTAAATAGCACACTCAGAAAAACACGTTAGAGTACCACAATTGTTCATATCAAAAGGTTAACTTGTAATCATCAAAACATAGAGTTGTACTACTAGATCAAAACTTGATCTTACAGCATGATGATTAACCGCCCGCCGACCCCATTTGGCCATGCTAGCACTTGTTCAGCCATTGGAGGCGAGGCTTCTCCTCCTTTGCTAAACTTGTCCGATCCTCACTTCAATGGTTTGGACTTCATGAATCGAACTTTCGATAACCGGCTTCATAAAGACATTGCTGGTCAAGGCCCCCTCAATATTGCTTCTATGGCCATTCACAATGCGCTTTCCGCCGCCAGTACCGTGGCGGGTATGGCTTATTATGTTAAGGACTTGCACACGACCAAGAATCGTTTTGAGAAGAAGGCGACTGACTATAAGGCTGCGTATGAGCGAGCAAAAGTCGACGCTGAAGCCGCCAACAAGCATCTGAAGTCTGCTGAGGAGAAATGTGCTAAGTTAACTGAAGACTTGGTGACTTCTGACCTGCTCCTTCAGAAGACTAAATCCCTGAAAGAAGCCATCAATGTCAAACACACTGCTGTTCAAGCTAAGTGCCAAAAGCTGACAAAGAAATATGAACGCCTGAACGCTTCCATTTTAGGGCGCGCATCCCTTCAATTTGCTCAAGGTTTTCTGGCGGCCAAAGAGCAAATCAGTATTGTTGAGCCGGGATTTGACCTTTCTCGCATCGGGTTTTTGAAGGAGATCAAAGATGGTCAGGTGGTCGGCGATGATGATGTTGACATTGCCCTCCTTCCTCAATTCGATTCCGAGAGTGAACCTGAGGAAGAAGGTGAAGATGCTCATGGCGAGGGAAAGAATGGGGATGATGGCAAGAAAGATCCACAAGCTAATGCAAGTCAAGACAACAACGCCAACAATGAGAACTTAGCTTGATTTTACTTGTTTTATTTTGTTTAAGTGTCTTACTTTATTTTGGGCTTTGCCCTTTTGCTTCCTTGTTGTTTTAAGAGATGTAGGGGCCACACCCTTTTCGTTATCTCAATGAAGTTCTTTTTAATTCAACTGTTACCGTTTACCTCTAACTGTTGTTATCTTGACGTTGTTCATTTACTAAATCTTTGTCGTTTATCGGTTGATATACCTTAGTCGATTTTTCGACGTGGCTTGGTTTCTAGTGGCCACTAGAATTGCCAAGGCTTTTGATATTCGATGGCGATACTTTCTTATTCCGAAAGGATTAGTCGCGGTATTTTGATACCCTGATACGACTTGCGCCGCATAAACTTGCAATATAAATCAAAAAATAAACAATTTCTTGAAATGATTTTTTCATAACATTTCATAAATGGGAGCAATTGTCCCTTCATTCTTTACATATGCCGCCTCATTAAAAACCTTTCCAAAGAAAGGGAAAAAGAGTGCGACTTCATTCATTTTGTTGTTGCCTTTAGCTGAAATACTGCTTCAAATGAGAGGCATTCCATGTTCGTGGAATCTTTTGACCATTGAGTTGTTCCAATTTATAAGCTCCTCCTCCAACATCACCAATTATCCTGTAAGGCCCGCCCCAATTGGGCAAAAGTTTGTTATGCTTGTCGGGTATAGTGTTCTTTCGAAGCACTAAGTCCCCCACCCTCATAGTTCTTGGAACTACCTTCGTTGCAAATTTCCTGGCAACTTTTACCTTCCCCGCCTCATTCCTTAGGTGTGCCTCCCGTTGTTCCTCAGGCAGCATGATTAAATTTGCTATCAAGTTTTCCCCATTGTCGTCCTCATAAAACCGAGTTACTCGCCAAGTTTGGTTCTCAATTTCCACAAGGAGCATGGCATCAGTTCCATAAGTTAAACGATATGGGGTTTCCTTCGTGCTTGTCTGCTCAGTTGTGTTATATGCCCATAGGACGCCTGGTAGCTCCTCCGCCCAAAGACCTTTCGCCTCATCCAATTTCTTCTTTAAGCCTTTTAAAATAACCTTGTTGGCTGATTCGGCCTGTCCATTTGTCTGTGGATGTTCTACTGATGCAAATCTCATTTCAATTCCCATATATGCACAAAATTCTCTGGTGACTTGACTTGTGAATTGAGTCCCATTGTCCATTACCAAAGCCATGGGGACCCCAAATCTGCACACAATACGTCGCCACAGAAAATTCCTGACCTTGGCGGCCGTAATAGTCGCCACTGCTTCCGCTTCTATCCACTTGGTGAAATAATCAACCGCCACAATGATATACTTCAGTTGTGCCTTAGCTACTGGGAAAGGTCCTAGAATGTCAGTCCCCCACATAGCAAATGGCCAAGGTGCCATCATGGTTGTTAACTCCTCAGGCGGGGCTTTATGTAAGTCAGAAAAAACTTGACACTTTTCACACTTCTTAACATATTCTAGACAATCCCTCTTCATTGTTGGCAAGTAAAATCCTGCCCTCAAAACCTTTACTGCCAACTGTAACACCCCGATTTCGGGCGTCACTTTAGTAACCAAAAGAAATACTTAAGCGGAAAAGCGTGAATTATTTTTTTCCGACAATATAACTAAAGACAGAAAACAATAAACTCCTCAACAAAAGATAAAAGAAACTAATATACAACTATATATACATGCCCCGCTAATACAAACCACGTCACGAGTAACCTCCAGTGACGGGTGACAGAAAGAAAGTAACGCCCGAAGGCAATATGTACAGTCCAAGGTAAAATCCTGTGTCCTAAACACTATACCTCAAAAACTGAGAACAAGTTGGCCCAGCGGCCTAAGAAAAGACCTCCTAAATCCAACCAGCTCTCTGTGATCTCCATAAGAAAACCACACAAAAAGCTACCGGCAGGAAACTACCCTGTCCCAAATCTGAAAGCATGACGGTCAGAGCTACGACACTACTCCTACACTAATCCCAACACGAGGAGCCCACACTAGCACTCGGTCCTACATGCTAGCGCGGTCGTCGTCCGAATCTGCATCCAGGACGACTAGGTCGATATACACAATGCTGCCCTCTCTCTCTACCCTGACGCGCTCCTGCACTGGTCTCTCGGGATCGGGGCCCGAACCATGATCCTCGATGACAGCAGCAGTAAACGAACTGGACTCCGTCGAAGTCCCACCCACTGGCACCTCCTCAGACATTTAGAGATCACATGGCCTAAGAATTTTACCTCTTCGAGCCAAAATTCGCACTTAGAAGGGTTGGCGTACAACTTTGTCTCTCTCAGCACTTGTAAAACTTGACGCAAGTGCCCTTCATGATCCTCAGCATTCTTTGAGTAGATCAGAATGTCGTCGATAAACACCACGACAAATCGATCTAAGAACGGATGGAAGGTCCTATTCATGTAATCCATGAAAATGGCAGGTGCGTTTGTCACCCCAAATGGCATCACTAGATACTCATAGTGTCCATAACGAGTTCTGAATGCCGTCTTCTGGATGTCCTCAGTCTTTACTCTGATCTGATGGTAACCCGACTTCAGGTCTATCTTTGAGAATATCGCAGCTCCTCGCAGTTGATCCATCAAATCATCAATTCTAGGTAACGGATACCTATTCTTGACGGTTACTTTGTTCAGTTGTCGGTAGTCGACACACAATCTAGATTTCCCATCCTTCTTCTTCACCAATAAGACAGGCGCTCCCCAAGGTGAAACGCTTGGTCGGATAAATCCCTTCGACAGAAGATCCTCTAGTTGAGACTTCAATTCCACTAATTCCGCAGGTGCCATCCGATATGGTGCAGTCGAAATCGGTCCTGTTCCCGGTACGATGTCAATAGCAAACTCAATGTCGCGTACAGGCGACAATCCCGGTACATCGCCAGGGAAAACATCCGTGAAGTCTCTCACAACTGGAATATTGTTCACCTCCGGATTCCCTTTACTCTCCAAGCTTAGCAATACGGAATACTCTTGAGATCCTTCATTCAAAGAGACGCTAATGTGATTGGCAGATAGATACTCGGAAAGATCCGAGTCAGGCTCTCTTTCGGTTGCAATCCAAAAGGCAATGATAGTGAGACAACCAGTCCATCCCTAGGATAACATCTAGGTTCTTGAGGGTTAGGCACACTAGGTTAGCATGGTAAACTCGATCTCTATAGGTTACTAGACAATACATGCATGCAGTATTAGCAAGCAGAGTTTTGGCAGGTGTGGTAACTATAAGATCGAAGCTCAAAGCAGTAATAGGAAGTTTTAATCTAGTAGCACATTCCCTAGAGATAAAAGAGTGCGTTGCTCCAGAATCGAAAAGTACAGTTAGGAGATTACCGTCAATCTCGCAGTCTCCCCTGATCAGATCATCAACTCCTTCAGCTTCTTCACCATCCATGGTTTAGACTCTTGCCTTAGCAGCAGGACGCTTCCCACGAGCAGTGTTGACAGCTGGTTCTGTCTTGGGTGCTCTGCATTGACCGGCAGTATGCCCCAACTTGTTACAGTTAAAGCCTTTGGGCCTCATGTCAGTACAAGCATTGGCATAGTGCCCAGGCTGCCCGCATCTGTAACAGGTCATCTCCCTGTTCACAGTCTGACCTCCGGAACCACCAGCAGTACCCACCATGGGTCTATAAGATCCTGGAGCAAATCCTCTACCAGCAGGACGTTGATACGACCTCCTGCTCTGAAATTTCCCTCTGCCTTGAAAATTTTGAGAGCCCGACCTCATCGGCCCTCCTGTTCCGACACGGTTCAGTCTCTTGTTCTTCATTATCTCCACCTCCGTGGCTTTCTCAACCAAAGTCTGGAAGCGAGTGATCCCTAACGGTTTCACCGAGTCTTCAATATCGGGCCTCAGCCCATTCACAAAGCGTTTGCACATGTAGGGTTCATCAACCCTATTGCGGAAGAATCGAAAGTGCTTGGCTAACGATTCCAGCTTAGCAGCATATTCCGGAATGGACATGCTACCCTGACGAAGAGTCAGAAATTGTGCCTCACGCTCATCACGAGCACTATCTGGAAAGTACTTCTCCAGAAAAGCAGCACGAAACGAAGCCCAGTTCACCTCCAAATTGTTTGCTTCCATCATTCCTCTGGTGCCCCTCAACCAGTACTCAGCATCACCCAACAGTAGAAAGGTTGCCATCCCCACCTTGGCTCCCTCAGCAGTCTGTAATACACCGAAGATCTTCTCAATCTCCTGGATCCAGAGATCCGCTTTGTCCGGGTCAGTACCCCCCGAGAACTTAGGTGGATCCTGTCTTCTGAAGTCATTCAGGCCTTTGTTCTGGTCCAGTGTCACTTCCCTTTGGCGTTGATGCTGATCACGTGCCTCCTCAGCAGCACGCCTCATAGCATTATCGTTTGCCTGTGCAGTCACAGCTTGGGCCATAGTGGCCATCATCTCAGCTAATTGGTTAGCGTTCACCATGTTCTGCTAAGTCAAACAAACAGTTAGTACTCATCATAAGATAGCATCTAATATAACTATACAATATGATTAAGCAATAACTTCAATCAATTCTAAGCGAAAAATCGCTTGGCAGACAATCAATTTTCACTCTTTGCAGAGTCACACAACCTAGCACAGAAGACCTATTCCCCAAAGACTCCTGAAAGACTCGACCAAGCTCTGATACCACAATGTAACACCCAGGGGCGTAGCCGGGATTCTCACACCGGGGGGACTATTGATCAAACAAAATATTTATATGTGCATGTTTGATAATACTTTAAAATTTTATTATGGATGTGAAGTTACTTTTATCGACTATAATTTTGGTTTGGGGTTATTTTTATTGTGTATTCAAACACTAACTATTATTAAAAAGGAAAAATAATATTTTTCGTCATAAACACAAGAGTATGTTTATATATCAATCACATTTTTCGTTAAGTATGTGAAGGGAAAAAATGCATATTTGTGCTTTTTATCTTGTTTGAAAAAATAATGTAAACGTAATAAGTATGTTATGAGTGTGAAAACGTAATTAATGACAATGTAGAAATGTGATACTTTTTTTATTTCACTTTTGTGTTGAAACACATGAATTACCAAACTACCAAAATTTATATCTCAAATTTATCTCTTATTTTCCTTTAAAAAAATTATTTATCCCTTATTTAGCAATGAACTTTTTAGTAATTTTATATCTAACAGTTTTACTTTATTTTATTCAAACAACATTCAGTTTTTAAACTTACTTTTGGGGTATAATTTCCACATACAAATTCAATTTTTTATACTTCATTTTATCAAATTTCATTATATCAAACATCATTTTACTATTTTTTTTTTGAAAAGTATTAAATAGTGATTCAAAAGGACTCTATATGAAAAATCAATTGATATTTTTTATAAATAAAATAAATATATAAATAGTTTGTATATAAGAGATACCAATTAAAAATTGTGTTTATTATCTAAAAAATTAACAGAAAATAACACATGATAATTCTACTTACATATATAATAATGTAAGACTATCATTTAATATACAATAGTTAGATCAAGTATAGTGGTAATTGGTTCCCATAACTCTTCTTGGTACGGGTTCAACCCATACTCACACCATTTTGTCCATTTTTAAATCATTTTTCGTAAAAAAAATTAAAACTTGCGGATCTAGGATTTGAACCTGAGACCTATATAAGAATAATAGCCCTGCTTGCTGCTGCACCACCATCGAATCCATGCTAGGTGTTTACGTTTATATTATATTTATTACAGGTGCTAGAAAAAAAATTACATAGTATCGGTATGAAAATTTAAAATATCCGGGGGTGTGGAGCACCGGTAAGCCACCCCGGTGGCTCCGCCCCTGGTAACACCCCGATTTCGGGCGTCACTTTAGTAACCAAAAGAAATACTTAAGCGAAAAAACGTGAATTATTTTTTTTCGACAATATAACTAAAGACAGAAAACAATAAACTCCTCAACAAAAGATAAAAGAAACTAATATACAACTATATATACATGCCCCGCTAATACAAACCACGTCACAAGTAACCTCCAGTGACGGGTGACAGAAAGAAAGTAACGCCCGAAGGCAATATGTACAGTCCAAGGTAAAATCCTGTGTCCGCAACACTATACCTCAAAAACTGAGAACAAGTTGGCCCAGCGGCCTAAGAAAAGACCTCCTAAATCCAACCAGCTCTCTGTGATCTCCATAAGAAAACCACACAAAAAGCTACCGGCAGGAAACTACCCTGTCCCAAATCTGAAAGCATGACGGTCAGAGCTACGACACAACTCCTACACTAATCCCAACACGAGGAGCCCACACTAGCACTCGGTCCTACATGCTAGCGCAGTCGTCGTCCGAATCTGCATCCAGGACGACTAGGTCGATATACACAATGCTGCCCTCTCTCTTTACCCTGACGCGCTCCTGCACTGGTCTCTCGGGCTCGGGGCCCGAACCATGATCCTCGATGACAGCAGCAGTAAACGAACTGGACTCCGTCGAAGTCCCACCCACTGGCACCTCCTCAGAGGGGTCCTCATCATCCGAAGATGATGGTGGTGGTGGTCTTCCCAAACCGGGTCCACAATGCACGCCGGGCGGCAAGTTGAAGCTCACTGTATATCTCCTCAATACCCCCTCCGTCAAGCGTCCGAATCGGTCAACACGGTCCTCCATGATCCGGCTTGAGTAGGTCGCACGGTGGCCTGCGGGGTCGACCACCCATGCACCTGGGTCGTTCTGGTCAAGCATCTCGAATCTGGTCCCCCCCGAAGGGCTGACCATCGTAAACCAATCCGCCATACTCATCTGACAATGGCGTAGTCCGCCCAAACACACATAGAAGACGCGAGGGTCAACTCCAAAGAATTATATAAATAATAAAACCAGATATATAGGATAATAATTATTAGCCTCTCGGGCTTATAAGTTTAGGGATAACATCCTAGGGTTGCATGTATCACAATGAATATAAAAGGTCATAATAACAACTAGCATGCCTCAAATAGGATAAACAAGTACCAATCACACTCAGCAACTATGTCAGAATGTATGTTGCATGCAATGCAATGCTGGTTAACAAGATGCATTCCGGAAGAAGGATGGACATCAACGAGACGACCCTAACACCAGCCACGGTCGGTACCTCCCTGCTCGCGTGTCTCTTACACCACACAAAAGTAGTCAGATCAGCAGTGAACCCATAGGTCTGCCATTCCGTCTGCTACTAAGAACCACCGTAGTGTTCTAAATATGGAAATCCGGGTCTTATGACCATTTTGGAATTCACCGAGGTCCGGTATCACGCCGTGTATTAACCTCAAAATGTGTGCATGGATGCAAAGTGATTAGCCAAACAACGTCTCCGACCTCACTCGACACGTCGCCACGTGTTCTAAATAACTTAATGTCTCTAAAAGTATACCCTAAGGTAAATGTCGATTCTGCGACAAAATGAATTAATCAAAGAAGAAAGAATGTACTTTGGAACTCATGGTTCCCGGCTAAACTTTAGATAGCCAATTAACAAACTGCTCATCGAGCGAAAGGGTACCGAAGTACTTGGAAACTTATAGTCTCAGGCTAAACTTTAGATAGCCAAACAATAAACTGCTCATCGAGCGAAAGGGTACGAATGTACTTGGAAACTTATAGTCTCCGACTAAACTTTAGATAGCCAAACAATAACCTGCTCATCGAGCAAAAGAGTATCAACATACTCGAAAACTTGTAAGTTCCTCAAATCTTGGACTCGACGACACTTCTCATATTTTCAAAACTAATATTCAGGCGCTAAGCTCTTATCTAAGGTTGTTATTATTGTTCAAGGGTTTTAGAGATTGATTAATGTCTTATGAATTTTCCTTGAGAAAATAGATTTCGTTTAGTCTCATGATACTTCCTATGAGTTTCAGGGATCCCACAATCCCAAATAATTTCTGAGAAGGTCTCGATCCATTAAAACATAACAAGGCCCGAACTTCGTTCGTCCTTTCAAATTCTCTCAAAAATCTCATAAAAATTCGGCATGACTTGCCCGTAATCCTCACTCCTCAGTATCACAGATATAAGTGGAATAACATAAATAAATCAGCTCAATCAATAAGCATAAACAACATATTCCAACACATCCTAGATTAACCATTTAGCACATAACATGTGAATCATTTAGCACACAATATCATGGCATCAAGTACTCAACAAGATCGGTCGAAGCCTCTGAAATCATTTCAGACATTTGGCAATTAAGTGCATAACACATAAATCAAGTCGAATTCGTCGACACCTAAAGCATTATCTAGTAATTCAGAGAGTAGCCCTCACCGGTAGGTCTTCCAGCTTCCTCCTCACAAGCTCCTTCACGCTCCTCTCCTTGGTCTCTAGGAAACTCCTCGAATGAACCTTAAGCAAAAATCACAGAAATCAACACAATGAGTCAGAAACTCAGCAAACACTAAGTCCTAGGGTTACACGGAACACTACGAACTCCGTGGTACGACAATCTAACGCGTTAGGACAAGTTTTCGAAAAAGTCGGATTTCCTCCCCCCCTTGGTATAGCTCTCGGCCACTTTTCCTAATTGGGAGGGTCGATTTTTCTTCGATCAAACTTGGTTCCTAGGTTATCATTAGCCGTAACTAAGGCGAATCGAAGCTCGAAAAAATTTTCGGATCGAAAACTGATATAGGGGTAGTTTGGTCATTATTTTCAGCTCAGAATTTCAAAACTGGATTTTTGAAAAACAAATTGGATGGGGACGTCAACAACGATGTTTATGACGACTAATCCTACTAGCACTAAGCCAAGTCGATAGTTTTCAGCTTAAAGGTTGCGACTTTGCTAAAAATGGGTATTTGATGCAAAAATTGATTCCGGCGGAATTTCGGCGACATTACGGAAAAACTAATCCGACAGAAGTGCTCTTGGGCACGTAGGGAAGATGTTTAGATAGAGAAATCAAGCTATTTGGACAATTTTCCAAAAACCTCAAAATTTTGAGCTCATAAAAGTATAGAGAAAATTGACGGAAATGACGATCGGAAGCGAGGGATAGTAACTATACCTCGAGGTCTTCGATTAGCAATGATCGGTGAAGCAAACAGGCAAGAATCCGCGAAGATCAACTTCCTCCTCTTCTCCTCTCTTGGCCGCGGGTTTGAGCAAGGGAAATGGGTGAGTTTTGCAAAATATCTCATTTTTCTAGCTATTTATAGGTTTTGGAAAATGCGGAAAAATGATTTTTTCGCGATTCCGATTTTTCCTGCGCGTTCCTCTGCGAATTCTAAGATAGGTTATGGCGACAGAATTCCAGAACTCAAAACAAGATTCTTGGAATTAAACCAAACGATCCAAAGTCAGTGTGAGTCGGTTTATCCCGAAAAACTACTTTTTGCAGTGATCATCAGAAGAGAAAACTTCCTTCTGAAGAAAGATTAGAAATAACGAGAGAAATAGGCGAACGCGGGTGGAATGTTCATTTGAAGTTTCGAATGGAAAAAGTCTTCATCGTCCGTTGATTTTAGGTTTCTTGAACTATCAGGGATTCCGTTTCGGCAAACTTCCGAGAATTGGAATTTGGCGTTCGTACATTCCAGGCTTCCGCATCGAAACACTTGTTTATAGACGAAAAAGAGAAGTTCTAACATTTCTCTGAAGATTTTTGGAATTAGTTTCCATCGTGTCCTAATGTGTAAATTAACTATTCACTAAAGCCTTTGACCTAGGATTAGGCGAATGTTAGTCGTGCTATAACTCTTATCGGTTTTTGATATAATGCTTGGACTTTTCTTGAACCTTTTCCTTCATAAATTTATTTAATCAAATGAACTCTTATATTTTATTCACTTATCCAAAGCTTAAAAACTTGGGCCTTACACCAACGATCGCCCCCCTATGTGGCTAGAACATACCCCTTCGTGGACCTCTGCCATGATTCCCAGGGCATCTCTCGCGTCGGCACATTTGAGCATAGGAGACATAATTCCCCGCCGGTATAGTTCACCATCGACCAGCGTATAAAAACTAGCCTCCCTACGCCTTTCTTTCGTATTCAGGGCATTGTCCTTAGGGGGATCTTTGAGGAAAGTCTTGATTGGCTCCATCCACGAAGGTTCGCCTTCAAGCACTGACTTCACTGAATTTAATTTCACTTCCACCAAGTCAATACTGGGGCGAGGGAGGGTTTCCTGAATGACTGTTTGATAATTGCCCAACCGCCCCGTGCTGGCCAACTTTACTAGCACATCAGCCCTTTCGTTTTGACTTCTTGGAACGTGTTCTATTCTGATCTTCCCTATCTCCATCATTAATCTACGCACCACCTCCAGGTACTTTGAAAGTTGAGGATCCTTGACTTGATACTCGCCCTTTACCTGTTTAACGACCAGCTGTGAGACGCCTTTGATGAACAATTCCTGAACGCCTAATTCATTGGCCAGCCTTAATCCGGCGATTAGCGCCTCATATTCTGCTTAGTTGTTGCTTGCCTTGAACTCGAGTTTCAAAGATTGTTCAATGACCATCTTATCCGGGCTTTCAATAGTTATTCCAGCCCCACTTCCAGTGTCGTTTGAGGATCCATTGTAAGACCTAGATTTACAGGACAAGTTAATTTCCGACTCACGCGTAGAATCAGTGTAAGCGTGACAGGAGTTTGAGGTTTGAGAAAGATTAATGAAGAAGAAAGTTCAGGAATTGCTTGAGGAATGTTGTGTAGTCGTTTTAGGAACTAGTGCGAGTCGTCTGCACACCTGCCTTATGGCGAGAGTGTCCAGAATAGGCTAATTTCGCTTTTAGAGCAACGTATTAATTGAGATTTCAAATCCTTGGAAAATTTAAAGGTTCTCTTTATTTTTCCTTCGACCAGTGTTTCATTCTGGAACTCTGGACTGTACGCACGATAGTATTCACTTATCGGAAGTCCGACGTCGCTAATTTCTTTGCTTCGAAACCCTAAATTCAAGCGCTGGATGAAGACTTTTTCTATTCGGGACTTCTAACGAAGTTTCCGTCCACGTTGCCAGATTTGTTTCGATGATTCCAATCTTTCTGCAGAACAAAGTTTTGTCGTCTGACCATCACAGCAAAAAGTAGTTTTTCGGGACAGATTAACTTACACCGCTTTTGTGATTTTAGATATCGTTTTTCCCAAATGTTAGAGATTTGTTTTGAGTTCTGGAATTCTGTCGCCAGAATCTCTCTTAGAATTCATCTGTGAATGTGCTGCAAAAATCGGAATCGCGAAATTTTCATTTTTCCGCGATTTCACCTTCCTATAAATAGTTGAAAAATCAAAATATCTTTATTTTCTTTCCATTTGGGGCCGCGGTCTAAGGAGAGGAGAGGAGGGGAAATTTTCGCCGAAACTTGACCGATCTTCACGCAGTTCGTTCCTACTTCAAGGTATCGAGGTAACTAGCTTGATTCTTACCTCTGATCATCGTTTCTACTACTTTTCTGTAGTCGTTTCTGTGCTCAAAGTTTCGAGCTTTTTGTAAAACTGTCCGTTTTTCCTGATTTCCCTGTTGGGGTATGTTCTCTACGTGCCCAAGAGGCTAGAACCTTGGTTGGTATTCGCCGATATGGATCGAGTTGTCAAGGACCCTTTTTGCGCATATTTCGAAACTTCATTGTCGAAAAGTCGTAATCTGACTTCGTGCCTTTAGGATTTGTTGTTACGAATGTCGTTAGGATCATTGCTGTCAAATTTGTTTTCCGAAGTGATAACTTTGAGGTTTTGAGCTTTTATTTTGGACCAAAACGCCCCTGAACAGCCGTATTTCGATCCGATTGTCCGAAAATTTTTCCGACAGTTTCTTTGCCTTAGTTTTACCCTAAAACTACCTTGTGAACTGATTAGATCGAAGAAAAAGAGCCGGAGCTCTTTTCCTCTTTTGGCCGAGAGCTATTTCAGGGGGGGGGGTTTTTCGTTTTCGAAAACTTGTCTTTTCGTATCCGATTGTTGTATTCTGAAGCTTTAATGCTTTGTCTATCGTTAATTAACTGTATTGTGATCGAGCTAATCGATTTTGTTTGGATTTCCGCTTTGTTTTCTCCGAGGTTCAGTTGAAGGGACTTTGGATATTTCAGAGCAATCGTGTGAAGGATATTTGAACCACGAGACTGGAGCAGCTCGAGGTTAGGGCAACTTACTATTAGCTATGACTGCATGATAGGCGTCTATGAATTCGACTTATGCTTTACTTTGATGTTGATTATGTTGATGAACTGATGTTATGATGTTTTCTATAACTGATGATGTTGAGATGTTATTGAATTGTGCGTTTTGACGCGACTTCGGAGTGGGGAATCGTGGAACTGGTGTTATTTGATATTTCGGGTTGGATGAACAACCCTAGGCAAGTCCAAACTCAAGGGTTGAGACTTAGCCATTTGTTGAATACTTAGACTTTCCCCGGGAAACTTGCTTTTGGTGGGTTTTTGGAAAACTTAGAATGAATAGAATTTTGAAATTTAGAGACTTTGGGAAACTTAGACTTCGAGAAATAAACTCATAACTTGACTAATTCAATTCGAAACGTTTTCATTAACGAATAAACCATAGGGAGTCTCAATGGGAAAATGATTGCGAAAGACGGGGAAAAGTCGACTTTGTCATGGGTTTTGGGGAATTGGTGGAAGCCACAGAGGCGATCCATGGTGATGATTGAAAGTCACCGAGTACTCTAGTACTCTTGTTGTTGGAGTTGTGTTGTATTGACCGACACTAAACTCTTATTCTCGTACTCTTGTTGTTGGAGTTGTGTTGTATTGACCGACACTAAACTTTTATTCTAGTACTCTTGTTGTTGGAGTTGTGTTGTATTGACCGACACTAACTCCGAGTTGTGTTGTATTGACCGACAGTAACTCTTGGGCCTTCGAGATTGGGTTTTGAGCTAATCACTTATGTTGTGAGGACGATTCGATGTTTGGCTAACCATATTGCATCATGCATCATTTGGTGAATAACGGGAATGGTTCACCAATGCATCATTTGGTGAATAACGGGAATGGTTCACCAATGCATCATTTGGTGAAGAACGGAATGCTTCACCGATGCATTATTCGATGAGGAACGAGAATGCTTCATCATGCGGTGAATAACGGGAATGGTTCACCAAGAGTGAAGAACGAGAATGCTTCACTAGTGGCGAACGGGAACGCGTCACAATTATCCGGATCATATTGATTGCATTTCACGCATACATTCATTCTGACTGGAATCGTGTGCTGTTTGCATTACTGAATTATTGTTAGAGCCGATAACATGCTAGGAATATACTTATATATATATAATAACATATATATATACCCCATATCACATGTTGAGTGTATATCTACTTATTTCCGTGAGGTTACCCTAGCGCCTTGGCTTTGGTTTCATGTTTGTGTTTGGGCGGTCGGCCTGCTACCAGATGTCGACGGTGGATTGGGTTTCGATGGTCTCTCCCTCGGGGGGGATCAGGTTTGAGTTGGAGGACCGTACTGACGAGCGTGGACGTCTGACGGAGGGAGTTCTGCGACGCATGGAGCTGAGCTTCAACTTGCCAACTTCAGTTCGATGTGGACTCGGTACCGGGAAGGGTAGGTTTAGGAGGCGTCATGTTTTGTGTAGAGCTCTGATTCGTCTTACTTTTGGGACAGGGTAGGTTCCCGATATATGGCTTTTTGTGTGGTTCTCTTGCTGAGGATCACAGAGAGTCTGTCGGACTATTGGGGTCTTGTGTTGAGGCCATTTTGGGTCCGACTTTCTCATTGGATGACTGTACGTATGACTCTTACTTACACTACTGGTTCTGTATATATTTGCCTACGGGCACACCACTTTGGAGTCACTGCGAGTGCGCGTGACGTGGGAGTGCAGCTGAGGCTGTACATGTTTATATATGCTGTACATCGGTTAGTTTAGGTTGCTGGGTTAAGTCTTTATTTCTTATCGCTTTTATTAAAAGGAATCAAACGAAAAAAAATTACCTGTTTTTCCGCGTAAAGTTTATTTTTGGTTACTAAAGTGACACCCGGAAATCGGGGTGTTACATTGTGGTATCAGAGCTTAGTCGAGTCTTTGGGGAATAGGTCTTCTGTGCTAGGTTGTGTGACTCTGCAAAGAGTAAAAATTGATTGTCTGCAGAGCGATTTTCGCTCTAATTGTTTGCGTTGCTACTTAATCATATTGGGTGGTTTGTCTGGTACTACCTTATGGTCAGTACTAATTGGACGTTTGATGAGACATAGGATGGTGGACCTTAACCGGATGGTGGAGGCAATAGCTACACTGATCGAGGCAATGATGAACCAGGCTGCGGAAGACGCTTATACGCGCGCTGAAGAGGCTGCACGTGAGCATCACCAACGACTGATGGCGACGACGATGTATCAACAAAGAGGAATGAATCGAAGAGTAAAAATTGATTGTCTGCTGTGCTAGGTTGTGTGACTCTGCAAAGAGTAAAAATTGATTGTCTGCAGAGCGATTTTCGCTCTAATTGTTTGCGTTGCTACTTAATCATATTGGGTGGTTTGTCTGGTACTACCTTATGGTCAGTACTAATTGGACGTTTGATGAGACATAGGATGGTGGACCTTAACCGGATGGTGGAGGCAATAGCTACACTGATCGAGGCAATGATGAACCAGGCTGCGGAAGACGCTTATACGCGCGCTGAAGAGGCTGCACGTGAGCATCACCAACGACTGATGGCGACGACGATGTATCAACAAAGAGGAATGAATCGAACAGGAGCTGGGGGACCAATGAGGTCAGGTTCTCAAGGCTACAACAGAAGGGAGAACTACCATCAGTGGGGACCGTATCAGCGTCCCGAGGGAAGAGATTGAAGGTATGAAAAACGGTAGAAAGGGGGGGTTTGAATAACGTTTTCAGTACAAAACTACCACCTTAAAGATTTTAACAAATCTTTTCGAGAACTAAGTGCAAAAGATAGAGATAGAAAAGCACACAAGGATTTTATCCTGGTTCACTTGATAAATCACTCAAGCTACTCCAGTCCACCCGTTAAGGTGATTTCTTCCTTCTTAGAATGAAGGCAATCCACTAATCAGGTAAGAGTTACAACTGCACTTGAAACCTACAAGTGACTAACAATTACACTGACTTAGCTCACACTAAGATTCACTCTCTTAGTCTTCTCTAGGATCCGATCAACCTTGATCTCCTAAAGGAAAATCAAACAACTGTTTGAGGTTGGTGTTTACAAGGGTTTGCTTCTGAATAAGCTGAGTGTAAACTAAAATAAATTACAAGATGAAAGAAAGCTTAGAATATGTCTTGCGCGTGTGTATTGCTTCTTATATAATTGTTTCTTCTTCTAGCCGCTTCTTTCAATCTTCAGCCTCTATATATACTCCAAGGATTAGGGTTGAGCGTTGCATGGAAATGCTACCGTTGGAGGGCAGTTCTGGAAAATCCAGCTTCTGCTGTGGCTGAGAACGTTAGGTAGGTCGTCAGGAAGGTACACTTGCTTTTGTACTTGGATAGCGACTTGACCTTTTAACCTAGGAGACTTCTGATCAGAGGAATGCTTCGTATTGGAACTTGTGAAGCAGGTTGATCAGAGTCAGAGGGAAAGCACAGATCCTCTGACCATTGTATCTTCTGATTTTGAACTCAGAGGGAAGAACATGGCCTTCAGAGTTTCTTGCTTCTGGACTTCAGAGTTTCCACTATTCAGCTTCTGGATCTTCAGAGTCTTCTACACCATCGGAACATCTGAACCTTCAGTGTTTCTTGGTTGTCAGAACTTCTGGATCATCAGAGCTTCTAGCGACTGAGTCCTCATCAGAGTTTGTATAGCTTCAGATCTTCTGAAGCTTTTCCACTGTTCATACTGAACATGGTGAATGCGAAAGCGTTGCTTGGGTTACCCTTTATACACAGTGCTTCTGATTTGTGTGAAATTGAGTCAGGGTCAGAGCCTGTAAATAGCACACTCAGAAAAACACGTTAGAGTACCACAATTGTTCATATCAAAAGGTTAACTTGTAATCATCAAAACATAGAGTTGTACTACTAGATCAAAACTTGATCTTACAATCTCCCCCTTTTTGATGATGACAAAACTAAGATTTTTTGATGAACAATTCTTAAACATTAAACTGAGTTCACTCAGAGTTTAGAGATATAGAATAAGACTTATCCTGATGTGAATAGTTTATCTTGCTCATTCTGAATTCAAGTCACTGCTTGATTCTGAGCTTAGCTCCCCCTGAATCTAATACTTGATGAAAACGTTAGTAAAGTCTAGATTCTGAGCTAAATCATATAAGAGTTCAGAGTGAAAAGCTTATGACATAGATGAAAAACGAATAATCAGAGCGCATAAGTGATCAGAGTCATGGACAAGGTATCAGAGTCTTGGGTATCAGAGTCAACTTAGAATCACTTCAGAAGAAGTGAAATGTATTCCTTGTATTTGCCCAGTGACACATCTATGGTCATGAAGGTGGAACTCTTAAAATCTCCAAAAGAAAAATAAGTCACACTAACACATCTTACACATCAAAAACTGGGTTTACTCCCCCTTTTTGTCATAAGCAAAAAGCGTGGGGTGTGAAAAACTTAGCTTGAAGTACAAGGTACTTCCCCCTGAGAGAAGGTCTAAGTTGAAAGAAAATGAAGACGATGTAAGAATCAGAGTGAGGCGATAATAAATAGAAGAGTTAATGCAAGGGATGAACGTTTACCACCGGTCAAGTGAGGAAATAGAAGGGTCAGTTACCAAGTACTTAACCTCGAGAAACTGTAAGAGCATTAACTTTCAGAGAGAAAGTGAAGCCTATAAAAACGTTGGAGAGAAAGGTAAGCTTCACACCTCGAATAATATTCAGAAAAAAAATGGCATCATACAGAATGGCATTAGAAGAGCTCAGAAGGAAGGCGTTTGAGGAAGATATGTTCCTCAATATTAGGCATCCCGATGGTACAAAGACCATACAAGAGCTGACGAAGACACTGCTTGAAGAAGATCTTGGTCCAGCGATGGAGAAAGATCTGAAGGAGTTCCTCTGCTTCGTGGAAGAGATTCAGGAGCTTTGCCAGCGGGAGCTGAATCTGCTGGAAGAGAAGGAGACTGTGGAAAAGAGACTCAAGACGACAGAAGATAGTCTAGAAAAAGATGATCTGAGCATCAAACTTGGCAACATAGAGTATGCATTGGATCGTCTGGAGAAGGAAAGAGTGGAGCAGCGCCAAGAATGCAGAAGAATGAGGAAGGATCCTCCATTCTAGATATAGGGAATAATGTATGATGTAAACATAGAACAATGATGAATAAAACAGGTTTTGCAAACATATGTGCCACAAATATATATAGATATATGCATATAGAATCGCAAATGAACAAATTAAAGTAAGTAAATAAGCAGAGTTTAAATAAAACAACGTTAAATAAAAAGGAAAAGGAAGAAAAAGAAGAGATCCTAAAAAACTAAGATTTGTCAGTACGGCGCAGAAGTTCCATCATCATGTGCTTCATCTCAATCAGCATGGATTCATGAGTGTCAAGACGTTGTTCCATGATGTCGAGTCTGGATGAGCTTGTCGGAGTAGAGCTGGAAGGAACGTTCTGAGCAGCTTGAGGTTCTGGAATGGAAGCAGAAGCAGCAGGAGTAAACAGAACTGGTGCAAGTCGCTCTGCCTCAGCCTCAGCTTCAAGACGTTCGGCCTCAAGTCTGGCTTGTTCAGCCTGAGCTGCTGCTTGACGGGCAGCTTCTTCTTCTTGTTCTTTCTGTCTCTTGGCTTCTTCAATGGCTTCAAGAAGCTTGGTTCTCTGTTCGAGTTCATGAAGAGCCACCCTCCTAGCAAACCTTTGCTTTGCAGCCTCAATGCTCTGACTTCCCTCTGCATGCAGGAGCTGCAGCATAACGGGAAACTGAGCCACCAGCCAAGTGCTCAAATTGTTCCACTCATCAGCCACATTTTCAGCATTCTCACTGAGGTCAGTCTGACCGTGCACATTGCGGAGCCTCAAGGAGGCTTCATGATTGAAAATATTGATGCACTCAGAGAGAGATGTGGGTTGAAGGTGAGTATAGGGAATGATGGAGAGGTTGGGTGCAGGAGAGGCTGGGTGATTGCTGCTATGAGCTTCAGAGGCACCTTGTGGAGAACCAATGTTAATTATGGGAGCATTGGGTTCAGAGGTTCCACGGTGAGGGTCTGAAGTTTCAACCAGAGGGTGAGGTGATCTAACCGAGGATTGGTTAGATACTGATTGTTCAGGTTCAGGGTCTGGTTGAATTGGCTCTTGTTGGTCAGGGACAGGGTGAGCCTGTTGGACTAAGGGGTCTGCCTCTTGGATAGGATTGGCCAAGATAGGTTCATCTGGGTCAACTAGACGTTCAGGTCTAGGGCCAGGATATTGCCTAGGGCTTGGACAGGTAAGGTAATATTCTTCCAAGGCAGATACCTTCTCTTTCCTAACCTCCATGAATTTTCTAAGTGATTCAGAGGTATTGGAGGGAGGAGAGTCAAAGACATTGATGGGGAAGGATACAGGTGTGAAGGCTGATGAAGAGTCTGTATCCGTGGTTCTGACAGCAGGACGTGCTGATGCTCTGGGAGCAGAGTGATCAGACGTTCTGGGTTGTGGTTCTGTTGGTTTGGGTTCTGGTTGGTTGGGGATGATGGGTTCAGAAGTTAATGGGTCGTATGGAATGGTAAGGAGAGAGGTTGGATCTTCTGACCTAGAGGGTTGGTTCTGAAGCAAATTCCAGAGTGGTGCTTCAGTAGGAGAAGGTTGAAAGAATGAAGATCTTGGGGAAAGTGGTGGAGAGGTGGTTTGTGCGGCTGGCTGGGATTCATGAATAGGAGTGAGGGGATTTGAAGAGTGTTGGAGTAAGGCAGAAATTGGGAGTGCATCAAATAAATTCAAATCATCATCAGAGGTAAGTGCAGGCTTACTTGTATGTGCTGATGATCGAGTCACTCTGGCAGGAGGTTCAGTCCTTCTGACCTCTGCAGCAGCTGGTTCCACCCGAGTAGGCTTCACCACAATTCTGACTTTCTTCTGCTTCTTCTTTGGAGGACCATCCTCACTATCATCACCATCATCATCATCAGGCTTGCTCTTCGCCTTCTTGACCAGAGGGACATCAGATTCCTCTGAGGATTCGTCCAGAACCATCTTCCTCTTGGTTTTCTTCTTGGGAGGAGAAGGAAACTCTGGAGCTGGTGGAAGTCTGCTGACGAAATCATCAAGGTCAATCTCGAATCCTTGAGCCCTGAGGTCTTCAACATAGCATCTGATGGCTTCAGGATGGTCTGCTTGAGTCCACAGAGGGTAGTCATTCAGAGGCATTCTTCTTCCTCTGATCTCAGAAGATGTGTCCTCATGAGCAGGAGCAATCTTCTTCTGGACCAAACCCATCTTCTTCAGAGAGTTGGCAGTGAAGACATCGCTAACAATTGTGCTCAAATCCTCTGTGCAACCAGCATTGATCAAATCTTGCACCAAGTTGCTTTCAATGAGAAAGTCTGAGATCAGCCTCCCAAAAGGGATATATTTGATGGCTGACTTGATGGAGGAGGTGGTGCGAGACTTCCGGATGCATTCCTTCAAATAAGAGAACAGGAAGTAGGGAAGGCAGATCTTCTCCTTGTCTTGAATGAAGAACAGCATCGCCTTCTGATTGAAGTTGATGTAGTCTGGAGAACTGCCCTTTGGTCGTTGATTGATGCAGTTGAGCAGGATCTTGTGCCAGACCCTGAGTTTGGGTTGAAGGTCCATCACTTTGTAGCTCGTCTTGCCCGGTTTGAAGGTGGTGTACAGGGCCTTGTTGACGATGTCCTTGGTTCTGGGTTTCAGCTTCGATTCCGTCAGTGAGAACCGATACCCATGAGCAGTTTCTGCACCTAGCAGATTCACGAATGACTTCTCCGTGATGATGATCTTCCTACCCAGTATGTAAGAGACCACCTGAGTGTCATCACAATCAGCGTGCTTCCAGAATTCCTTTACTAGCTTCTCATACACCGGTCCTCGAAGTCGATTGAAGTAGTTTCCCCAACCTTGAGCTTGGACTTCAGGACGAAGATCAAACCCATTTGCAGCCAAGTTGTCGAGGTTGAATCTCCATTCTGCAAGGACTTGGAGTTCCTCAGGAGGAAATACACAGTGAACGGCACAGCCCCGTTCTGCAATAGGAACAATCTCCTCTTGAGCTTGAGCTTGTTCTTGTGCTGGGTTCTCAGAGCCCCGTTGACCCGTTGCCAAACCGACTACCATGTGAGGGAACTGAGGTGCATCTGCAGTAGATCTTCTGGTTTGTCTCACCATTTTGAAGAGGTTGAAGGTTTGAGGTAGAAGATGAAGTTTGAAGGATGAAGAGAGATCGAGAGAGAAATCACGAAGGAGGCGGTTTTGAAAAGCAGGGAGTGCGAGAGTGAAAACCGGAAGTGAGAGAGAACGTGTGTGTATAGTGGGTTTTATCAAATAACCGTTGTTGATTCAAAAAGCACTTTAAGATCAACGGTTGAAAATTAAAGATAGACAGTAACAGTAAAATACACAATCACACACAGGAGATAAGCATATCTACACGCAATCACAACAGACTGTCACACGGGCACAAGGAACTATGCATCAGAAATTCTGACGCACGTGTTGTTGTCTCAGCTTCAGAGTCAGTACCAGTGGGCACACACACTCTGATTGAGTTACCTTCTGGACTAGACATCTTCTGATCAAGAAGTATCATAGTCAGAGGTTCTGATCTATCTTCACTCTGGACAAAAGTCCATGTTTAGATTTTTCAGAATAAAATTAAATCTATCTTCAGCTAAGGGCTTTGTAAAGATATCTGCCCATTGATGGTCAGTATCAACAAACTTCAGAAGAAGTACGCCCTTCTGCACATAATCTCTAATGAAGTGATACTTTACCTCAATGTGCTTTGCCCTTGAATGCAAGATAGGATTCTTGCTCAACGAAATTGCAGCAGTGTTATCACAATAGATTGGGATATTGCTCTCAAGGATCTGATAATCCTCCAGCTGATGTTTCATCCAGAGCATCTGAGTGCTGCATATTGCTGCTGAGATATATTCTGCCTCTGCAGTTGATAGAGCAATGGTTGATTGCCTCTTGCTTGCCCATGAGACTAGATTGCTTCCCAGAAATTGACAATTTCCAGAAGTACTTTTTCTCTCTGTTCTATCTCCAGCATAATCAGCATCACAATAACCTGAAAGCTTATACTCTGATGTTTTCTTATACATCAAGCCAAGGTTAGTGGTGCCTTTCAGATACCTTAGGATCCTCTTAACAGCAGTTAAGTGGGTTTCCCTTGGATCTGATTGGAAACGAGCACATAAATGAACACTAAATAGTATGTCTGGCCTAGATGCAGTTAAGTACAGAAGTGAACCTATCATGCCACGATAGAGCTTCTGACATACTTTACCACTTATATCTTCTTTTTCCAGAATGCATGTTGGATGCATTGGGGTCTTGGCCACTGTAGATTCCAGCATATTGAACTTCTTCAGAAGTTCCTTAGTGTACTTGCTCTGATGGATATATGTTCCTTCTGGTGTTTGATCAACTTGTATTCCCAGAAAGTACTTTAATTCTCCCATCATACTCATCTCAAATTCAGCCTGCATCATCTCAGAAAATTCTTTGCATAGAGATTGATTAGCAGAACCAAATATAATATCATCAACATAAATTTGCACAATTAAGATATCATCTTTATAAGTCTTGCAAAAGAGAGTTGTATCTACTTTACCCCTTACAAACTCATTCTCCAGAAGGAATGAGCTAAGTCTCTCATACCATGCTCTGGGAGCTTGCTTCAGACCGTAGAGTGATTTCTTCAATTTGAACACATGGTCTGGTTTCTTTTCATCTTCAAAACCTGGGGGTTGATGAACATAGACTTCCTCTGAGATATAACCATTTAGGAAGGCACTCTTTACGTCCATCTGATGTAGAACTATGTTGTGATTTACTGAGAAAGAAATCAATAGTCTGATTGCTTCCAGTCTTGCTACTGGAGCAAATGTTTCAGTGTAGTCTATTCCTTCCTGCTGGCTGTAGCCTTGAGCAACTAGCCTTGCCTTGTTTTCTGACTACATCTCCTTTCTCATTTAGCTTGTTTCTGAATACCCATTTCGTTCCAATAACATGGACATTCTCAGGCTTCTTCACTAAGCTCCAAACATCGTTCTTGGAGAATTGATTCAATTCTTCTTCCATGGCCAGAATCCAATCCTTGTCCTGAAGAGCTTCATCTATGGACTTGGGTTCAATTAAGG